>NW_007233075.1:62907-191991 GCF_000164805.1 Carlito syrichta
CCACTCCTGCACATATCAGCCCACCCACACGCAACCACTTGCAACTTTTCATGTTGTTTCTCCTATATTCAACTCCAAATTCTATACATGTTATATCTATTGCTTTCTCTTGGTACAACACATTTAGAAATTGTCTATTGAGTTATTATGTAGATTATATATATATTCAAATTCAGTGTGACCCCTGAATTAAGCCATCTGTCTCAGGTGCTTAAGAAGCCCAGATCTATTGTAACCTGTTGACTAGTATATTGCTATCCTCAGAGAACAAACAGAAAATGGTTTTATTATTACAGTCTTTAAAAATGGTTTTATTTATTATATTTATTATAATCTTTTCCAACAGCTGTACTGAACGTTCCCATGTGGAACCTCCCTCGGCCTCTGAGGAGTGTGCATTCAATGCACTCAGGACCCACATCCTCCACACTTCCCTCCACCAGTGCCCTGGGTCCTGCCTCCCAAATGAGTCTGAGCGTGTCCCCCAGGAAGGCCCAAGCAGAGGCCTAAAGTTGCTCAGGTGTTTCTCCTTCCTCCCTCCCCATGAGGACAGACGCAGGCTGGTCACAGACTGGAACCCACAGACCCATCCACTGTGACCATCCTCAACCAGCCCTCAGCCCTTTAATGACACACACAAGTGAGTAACCGGTGGATGTCGACAGAGTCTACTGCCCATCAGCAGAACTGATCAGTCACGTCAGATGTCCAAGGAATAACGAGTGAGTCTGGAACAGCTGACCAGGCAGCAACACCTCATCTGATGAGCCCTTAGACAATGGCATGGTCCCAGTCCATATAATCAGATGTTTCTGCTATTAGAACTCTATTTTCCAGATAACTGAGAATCCGCCTACTAGGCTCATTTCTCGCTGCAGCTATGGAAGTGCAGACACGAAGCATCGTCTAAGCATGGTCTATGTGTGGTCTAAGCGTGGTCTAAGTGTGATCTAAGTGTGGTCTACGCATGCTCTGTAGTCTAAGGGTGGTCTACACATGTTCTCCCCGAGCACCTGCTACCCTCACCCCTTCCAGGATCCCAGCACGAGAGGACCCAAAGGAGGACAAGGAGTCCCCTCGCTTAGCTGGGTGCAGTCGCAGGCTTCTCCTAGTCTCTGTTACTTCTATGGCTGATGCTGCCCGGGTGTTAGCATCCCTCCTACAGCAGACACAGTGCTAGCTCCCCCAGGCAACAGTGTGGGCTCATCAGACTCTGACAGGGAGGCCCCCTGCACCTCCACCTGCCTCAGCAGTTCTATCCCCCACCTCTGCTAAGGTCCCTTCACCTGACTGCCTGCCTTCTTGAACAGGATAGCAGAAAAGCAGTGAAGCCCAGTCACTCTTCAAAGTGACCCTGCTAAACATCTTGAAGAGTGTTCCCTCCTCAGCCACCCTGCCCTCAACACCCCCACTCCAGCAGGCAGGAAAGGGTGGATCAGCCACAGCTAAGCAAATCCCGCCCACCCCAGGCAAGGGAATGGCCCTCTAACTCCCACTCCAGGCACCACACTCAGTATCAGGGTCCCTGAAGAAGGTGGGTGGGCTTGGGATGAGGGGTCGCTTCTTCTTAAGAACCTGCATCTTCCTTGCAAGCTGGGGTGGGGAGGGCCCCAGCTCTGTGGGATGGGCTCCTCTGGGCTGTCTCTGTAGGCCAGGGTCTGGCCCCAGTGGCTAGCATAGTATTCATAGCAATCCAAATATAGAAAAGCAGTTACTCAGAGCCTTTGTCTTCAGTGTGGGGCTCTAGCTGCAATTCTGGAACAGAATAAGAAGGCCCCGCTCAACACACTGCTACATGGCTATTTTTAAATCTTAAAATATGCATTAAATTCTACTATACTGCTTGTCATTGCAGAAAAATTCTATTTTACAGAAATACCAATTTTATTAAAAAGACTGCCCTGAAGAGGTTATTTGAATGATATTTATTAACTTTTTATGTAAATGTTATGATGTTTTCACAGATCCCAATTCATCAATTAAGGAATTTTAAAAACGGTGGCCGGGAGCGGCCACTGCACTCCAGTCTGGGCGACAGAGTGAGACTCCAACTCAAAAAAAAAAAAAAAAAAAAAGAACACGGGCATTCTTTTAATTTCTCAAAATTTTTCAAACAAAAGTTTTGTCTAATAAAATTATTCAGACAAATTGCAAATTTTAATTATTTCTGAGAAATCAGATATTCAATCATTCATTTAACAAATGTTATGTTTGTGCTTACTTTATGCCCAGTGATATTCCACTGGCTTGGGCCAAATCAGCAAGGTGAGGGGAACAGGAATGCCAAGGTGAGGTTCCCAAGTGGGGAGCCAGGTGGCTGGAAGCACTTGGATCAAGGTGAATAGGGAGGCCTCATTAACAAGGGAATGGCCAGGCTCGGGGGCTCACACCAATAATCGCAGCAATTTGGGAGGCTGAGGCAGGAGGATCGCTTGAACCCAGGAGTTCCAGACCAGCCTGGGCAACATAGCATGTCCACTCAAAAAAAAAAAGAAAGAAAGAAGAAGGCCTTATGAATCTGGAATTCAGAAGAGACGTCTAGGCAGGGAATATATATTTGGGAATAGTTGGCATTTAGATGGAAATTAAATGATGAGCCTTCCATGATCATGCCAATAGCCAGAGATGAGAATGAGACACAGGACTATGCTTGGGCACTAATAAAAAAGAAACAGCAAAGGAGACTGAAAGGAAAGAGCAGCAGCCCAGAAGGTACACTATGAGAGCGAGGACACCGAGTAAAGAAAAGATGAGAGGGAAAGAACAGCTGGTCCTGCCAAGTGACCACATCAGCTACCATGACCTCTGAAGCCTGAAGCCACAGAGGACATCACAAACAATTCTGAACCCAGAGGCTCACTCCACCACAGAGGGAACCTTAACATTTCATGAAAATTCTTCTCAAACAAGTAGGTTTTTAAACACCAGTCAGACCCACTTACTTCAAACAATATGTTGTACAATGAAATCGAAAAAAACGGAATGTGTCTACACAAATGGAGAACTTGGCTGAACTCCTGAGGTTTAGAGGATTCTAGTTCAGCCACACAGGTGCATGTCGAGTGCTCACGTGCTGAGCACCGAGGATGGAGAATCAAGGATGTGAAAACAGAACCCTAGCCTGCTGTCAAGGTGCTCTGGGGACCTAGACAGGACACCAGCAAGCACATGGGTGCTCCCCTTACAGAGCCATTGCCTGCTGGTGGAGACAGGAGCTGCATCTGAGTCAAACCTGAGGGTCAGGGCCATGCAAGGCAAGTGAGTCTTCTGTTTAATCTCAAAAAATACGTCATGATCATGAGCAAAAGACTTCAGCATGCAAAGCACAAAAGAAAGTACAAAATAACTAATAAACATATGTCAAGGTGTCAAACGCAATAGATTTTAGGAAATGCAAACTGAAATCGCCAAATGGCCTCAGGAGGCAGGACCACAAACCCCCTTCTCCAAAAAAACAACTTTGAAACTGAACAAAATTATTAAAAACAACCATTTCATGAATCTGGAAATTGACCAAAGGCAAATAGCATATTAAGACACACTTACTCATGAGAAACTGCTGAAATCCAGGCAGGAGCCATGGAAACCTGTGGCAATCCTCGCTGGGCCATGCCCATCCCTAGGGGACAGTATGTGGCTCCATAAGGATGGGCTGTAAATGGGCACATGGGAATCCAAGGACCCCAGGCCCCGCTAGAGACATGCCTCCAGCCGCAGTGCCAGGAAGGCAGCCATCTCAGCAACCGGCTAGCCTGGAACTGCCACAGCTGGAGCCAGCAGCTGGCTCAGGGCAATACTCAGTGACAGCATGAGCACACCTGGACATGGCCCCACACAGGGACTGGAGCCTAGGTCAGGGTCCTGGGGCAGCCCCATGGCTGAGACCAACAACCCACAAGCACCACAACCAGAAAAGTCACAGAGAGATCTGGATGGACATGAGAGCCCCACAGAGGGGTTCAGGAAACTGCACACAGGCCGGAGCCCCACTCACAGGTGAAGAACACCAAGGGGCCCAAGTTGGCCACACAGTCTGACTGCCAGGGAGACTGTGCACAGGCACAGAGGATATGGGAGGCACTGAGAGGTAGGAGGCCTGAACATTGCCTGCACTTGAGTATGCTCCCTACTCATACACAGAACCCACAGGAGCATGGAGGCCTCACAGGCTCTGAGTGTTTGAGCAGAACCTCTGACAGATCATGGGTGCCCACTAAGCTACACACACACGCAACGTGGCGAAAAGGGGCCAGTTCCAAAGAACCCCTTTGTCTTCTTGAAGTGAGATCTCTGCATGCTCAGCTGAGAAGATGAACTGTGTCCTGAATATTGGAGACTTGCTAGTGAATTTTGTCAGAGCTGCGGGCGGGAATTGTATCTTAGAAGACCGCCTAGGTAGGGTGGGAGGCAAGCCAGCAGAGGCAGAACCAGAGGCAAAGCAGATACAATAACAGCCTAGACAGCACAGCAGCAATGGACAGACAAAGGAGAGAAGGAATGGAGCACTGGAGAGGAATAAAGGTGCATGAAGCAGCTGAGGATTCCCAGGGCAAGTGTGCAGAAGACAGAGGGCTAACATCGCTGGGCTTGTGGCCTGAAAGGATGATGGAGAATTCGGAAAGAGCAATTGATGCTGAGGGTAAAACATGACGACCTGGACTCTGAGCATGCCGAGCCTGGGGTTCACAGAACTCTAATCCATGAGGCTGCCCATGTAATCAGCTTGTTGGAAGATTTATTCTTTAGTAAAAGATAAGCAGCATATGGAAATAGGAGACAGCGGTGGTTAGAGACCTGGGTTCTTCTTCCAGTTTTAGGTTACATGTTATCTTGAAGCAAAGTTTATTCATATATTTAAGTTATCTTTATGCAAGTGAAGAAAAGACTGCCCTATACATTTACAGAAGTGTCATAGGCATAAGAAGAATGCTTTAAAACACAAATCCAGTCAATTGCTGCTACAGTATACCATTTGTTCTGGAAGTTATAACTAAAATAATTTGACCAAAATAAAGCCATAAATATTGAAAAAGAAACCATATTTTCATTATGTCAGATAACATAGAAAGCGCCAAAGAATTGTTTTTAAAACTACTAGGACTAGTAAGTGTAGGTTCAGTAGGGCAACCAGTTACAAAATATACCTAGCAAATTCAGTATCTTCCTTGCACATCAGGAATTATCTGTTGGAACTTGAAATGGAGAGAATTCTCGACTCCCTACATAAAGGGAGATCTATAGCTACTTCATCCTATCCTGGTTTAACTTAAAGAAACTAATAATGGCTATATGAAGAAAAAAACTTCAAACTTCACTGAAGATAAAAAGTGAACACCTATCACGTTTCTAAAAAGAAAGCCAATGTGGCCAGGCGTGGGCCACATTCTAGCACTTTGGGAGGCCGAGGTGAGTGGATTGCCTGAGTCCACGGCTTTGAGACCAGCCTGGGCAACTTGGCAAGACCTTGTCTCTACAACAGATAAAAAGTTGGCGGGAGGGGGCGCAGTAGCGCACGCCTGTAGTGTCAGCTACTTGGAAGGCTGAGGCGAAAGATTGCCAGAGCCCAACAAGTCAACAC
This sequence comes from Carlito syrichta, assembly GCF_000164805.1. NCBI lineage: Eukaryota > Metazoa > Chordata > Mammalia > Primates > Tarsiidae > Carlito > Carlito syrichta. Next base: position 68,486 of record NW_007233075.1, read on the forward strand.
TGGGGTGGCTATGAGCATGCCACTGCACTGCAGACAGAGTGACGACGTGAGACTGCAACTCAAAAAAAAAAAAAGGCAATGTTGTAAATATGTGATTTCACTCCAAATTTATTAGAGTGAACAAATCACAATTGGAAAATACAGCACCACTTGCTTATCTAATTAAGAGTACAAAACCTACATTTGCGGGGAATTAACCAAAGTAACCACAATTGCATTAGGGGAGTGGGATAATTGGTTATGTTTTCACCTCCATTTTTACAAATATTAATGATCACAGTGTTGTCTGTACTTGAAAACATTCTCCAAGACCTTGGAAGTAAGGAATTTAAGAAAGCATTTTCTGAGTTTAAGCATGAAAATAACTCATAATAGATCTGAGCATGTCAGCAAATTATCTTTTTTTTTTTTTTTTTTTTTGAGTTGGAGTCTCACTCTGTCACCCAGACTGGAGTGCAGTGGCCACTCCCGGCCACCGCAGCCTCGACCTGCTGGGCTCCAGCGATCCTTCTGCCTCAGCCTTCCAAGTAACTGGAACTGCAAGCGCGCTACCACGCCCAGCTGGTTTTTTGATTTATTGTAGAGATGAGGTCTCGCCAAGTTGCCCAGGCGGGTCTTGAACCCACGGGCTCAGGCAATCCACTCACCTCAGCCTCCCAAAGGCGCGGGATTACAGGCTGAGCCACCGAGCCCGGCTAGCAAATTATCTTAAAGAGGGAGAATGGCTCCCTAGCCTACAAGATTTAACTAGGACATGATGGCAACCAGAAGAGAGACTGACCAGTAATTAAAACTTTAAAAAACTGGATCAATGAAATAAACATTGACAGTGTCCTCTGCACTATTCAAGAAGGAGTCTTTGAACCTCACACACTGTAATTTGACCTCAGTGGTAAGACAGCTCTTGGCCAAGTACAGTGGTTCATGCCTATAATCCCAGCACTTTGGGAGGCTGAGGCAGAAGGGTTGCTTGAGCCTAGGAGACTGAGACCAGCCTGGGCAATATAGTGAAACTTCATTTCAAAAATAAAAAAATAAAAAAGATTGCCCCTACTGGAAAGAAGATGTATGATGCCACTTTTAGGTTATGCCATTAAATAGTTTGTGAAACTATGCATGAGAATTTGTACTCATTCTGCTCATTCTGTAGTTAAGTGATTGTGATTTGGTCATCTACAAAACAAAAATGGAACATCATGCTAAGAGGATAATTCTAGTTCATTTGACAATTCTATTTATCATAAATTAATGTTTGTTTCTGACAGGTACCCAATCATATATAGATACGTGTTACATATAAATAAGATGTATATACCCAGCATACATGTATAAATACAACATATATATGTGTATATACATAATCAGTCCTTTGGCATTGTTCGATGGGGGTCTATCATTGGGAGACAGCTCCATTCCGTGGGAAACCTGAGGGTCAGCTTCCGGGCATGATAAACTCACCAGTATAAAGACAACTTCCTGTGAGGCTTGTAAAACCCAGCCTACCCAGGAACTAAAACATCACCTAGCACATACTCTCATTTGTTAAATCGGCACAACTGCTATCATGATTTAAATTTTAATTTGTGAACTATCACGGGCAAGAAATGAGTCTTCCTTTCACAGGTACTTTTGATAATCTTTAAAAAATGGTGTCCAAAGGTATTTACTTCACAAGTGATGCAACCTGCTCTCCTTGAAAGAATTGCTTGTGATTTGCATTTGCTTAAGAAACAAACATTACATTCAATAAGCTATGAACGAAAACACCCAGTATAGCTGACTAGGATTCAATGTGCATTACAAAAACACACCACACTGCTCCAAGCGCATTTTCCTCCTAATCTCCAAAGATAAAGTTTAAAAAAAAAATCTACTTTAGTCTCATCCAGAAATGATATGAACGCAATATATTTAATCTTTATCTAGTGACGTCTAGCGCCAGCAATGATATTTCATTAACTCACAGTAGATGATTTAAACAAACACAGCATTACACTAAAGTCAACAGCAGTAACTTGCTCGTGACCCCTCCCCCAAGGAGGATTATTAATAAGGGGATAGAGAAAAATCTATAAACTAAAGTGAAAGGATAATAAAAGTTAATCAAAATTTAACTATTTCAAACCAACTAATGCATTTACTTGTTACTCACATAAAGCAATATTATTCTTAAAAAACCTGTGGGAAGTGTCAATTTTTTTTTAGTAAGCCTTAAAATTGTCACTAAATTTTAGGAAAAGATATATCTAAGCATACAGAGTTTATAGAGATTAAAATCTTAAGTAGATATGTAATATTTCACCTTTGAAGTAAATATAATTAAATAATTATTTCCAACGGTTCAATGTATATATAAATAACCCAAAAGTGAATGAGCACACAAAGGAAAGTAACTGCCTTTAAAATATGAATTCCTCTAATTACTCCCTAATTTGATTATGTTTCTGACAGAAAGATCCAGTTGGGTTTATATATCATCAGAAAATGTAAGATATGGGCAAGAACAAGTCTGGCCAGATATATACAGAGAGCAATTTAATCCTCTGTAATAATGTGCTTCAGAAATAAAAGAAATGCAGACCCTCAACAGTATGAGGCCATGTGATTCAAGAAGTCTTCATCTAGCAGAAATTCACTCCAAATTGTCTCTTTAGCACTCTCCTTCATAAAATCCTAAGTCAACATTTGTAGAAAGAAGGGATGAACCCTGAGGACATTATGCTAAATGGATACACCAGTCACTAAAAGACAAATGGCATGATTCTACTTCTGTGAGACCCTAGAGTAATCAGATCCACAGAGACAGAAAGGGGAAGGTGCCTGCCAGGCTGGGATCCTGGGGCTTGGTAGTACAACAATGGGAACACGTAACACTACAGGGCAGCACACTTAAGATGGGCAAGATGGTACATTTATGTCACATATATTTTATCACTATTTTTAAAAATACATAAATATGTGTAGAAAAAACTTCATGTTTTTTCTAGAGTCTTTTCTTGAGTTCATTCATTAATTTTAATATATAATGATAAATAAATTTACAGAGAGCACTTGAAGAACCATAATTTTAAGACATATGGGGAAAATTAAGAAAGCTAAGTTAAATAAATTGAGATATATTACATCACTTCGTATATGCCACAGATGCTTTAAACCCGTCTCTGGCTGTGAGTCGATAATTGTGGGAGCAAGGTGGTGGGTACATGGGAATTTATTATACTATTCTCCTCACTTTTGTATGCTGGAAATGTTTCATAATAAGACTTTTAAAAATAAAGATAGCTGTGCAAATAAACAAGGTATGAAACTCAGCAGAGCAACAAAAATGACAGGAAGGCCATGTGGGCTTTCTACTCAGATAGTGCTGGAAATGGAAAAAGGTAAAATGTGGGACTATTCTAGAATCCATTTCAAAAATATGAATTTGACATAATTAGCATAATGGTGAAAGGTCTGAAGAAAAGCAATGTGAATTAATCAGAGAGAAATACTGAAAAGAAGAAATCAAAAAATCTGCTTAAATTTATACTCAGAATAAAATGAAATTTAAAAATTTTACCCTCTATAAATTAAGAAACAAGTCCTTTCAATAATCACTTCCTAAACTGTAATGGAGGTAATCAAAATATTTCTGGTGTGTTGCCATGTACATTTCAAAATCTAATCAAGTAGGCTCAACTAAAGAGACAGAGATTGATGGAGGGCAGAGGCTCTTTAATCCTTCTTTAAGAATAACATACAAGATGATCTGGTACTAATCGTATAAAATATAATCTCAGGACAGTAGGATATTTTGTTTCAGTATTTGAATGTTCTCTCTTCCTGTTTTTGCTATGCAAAAGCAAAAGGAGGAAGCTGAAAACCTATGGGAAATTATTTTATCAACAACCTGTGAAGGCAGAATCATAGAACTGAGAGCTGAGAGCCTACTCTAAAACACAAAAACAAAACAAAACTTCTAGTTAGCCAGTTGAAGCTTCAGTGTTGCACAAATCTTAAAAGGGGTAATTATAAATTAAGTTCAGGAAAGAAGAGTAAATTGTGGTGAGATAGAAGAAAAGGAAGCATATAGAGCACTACAAACAATTAGAAAGAACAGTACCAAGATCAAACCCATGCACACATCACCCATGTTCAATAAGCAGGAGAATTATGTCACATTTGCCCCATCCATCCCTATTTTTTTATTTGGTTTTGTTTTGCTTTGCTAAACTCCTTGGTATCATTTTATACATTAGTCCATAATCAAATATTCCCAATTGTGTCACAAAAGGTCCTTTTACTCTTGATTTGTTTGAGCCAGGATCCAACTAAGTTTCACATATCACATTAGGATATGTCTCTTGAAGTTCTTCTAATATAGAGTAGAATTCTTATCTAGAGCAGCACTGCTCAAAGTGTGGTCTGAATTGGTGCCATTTCGAGAACTAATTGTCCCCAGTCTAAAACCTATGACTGGCCCTCAACTCCGTGTTACAGGTCAACAAGATAAGCACAAAAAGGGGACTGAGCACTTAGGAACATCCACAGAAATTTGGCACAGTCAGGATATCCAGGGGAGTGACCAGTGGATCTGGTCATCTCATAAACAGGGTGGACATCAGACACCCACTGAGTCACAGGATCTGACTACACATAGCCATGCACACCAGGGCTACTTCCTGGTTGCTGCTTCCACAGGATATTTAAAAAGCAAAATCAATAACACAAAAACCCAGTCCTTAATCCTAGACAGCAAGGGTCTCCAACGTTCAGGCCACAGACTGGTATGGCTCCTGGCCTGTTAGGAACTGGGTTGCACAGCAGGAGGTGAGCCACAGGCAGGGAGTGAAGCTTCATCTGTGTTTACAGCCATTCCCCATCACTCCCATTACTACCTGTGCTCCATCTTCTGTCAGATCAGCAGCAGCATTAGATTCTCATAGGAGTGCAAACCCTGTTGTGAACTACACATGCAAGGGATCTAGGTTGCATGCTCCTTATGAGACTCTAATGCCTGATTTTTTGAGGTGAAGTTGAGGTGGTGATGCTAGCACTGGGGAGCAGCTGCAAACACAGATTAACATTCCAGTGAGGTTTTACTGCACCCCTCCCCCCCACCAAGTCCATGGAAAAATTGTTGTCCACAAAACTGGTCCCTAATGCCAAAAAGGTTGGGGACTGCTGCCAGACAGTTTGAGACACAGTCCTTCTCCTAACTTCTTTATCCTACCAATGACTTTTTGAAGAAATTGGGTTAGCAGTTCTTTAGATTCATGGATTTTTTGTTTGCTTCCTATGGTGCCAATTAGCTTGTCCTCTACCACCTGATTTCCCATAGTCGATTCTATTCAGGTTCAACTCTTAGGACATGAATACTTCATGGATGATGCCAAGTGATTCAAGTTATAAAACTTCAGAAAATACATAATATCTGCTTGTGCTATTTTTGGTAATGCCAAAACCTCAACCTCTCCTTCATAAACTCCCCCATCAACATTCCATCTAATTGTTTCATCCACTAATTATTATTGCCTAATTTATTTCATTAGGGGTTGAAAATGGTGATTTTCCAATTCTACCAACCTTTCTATGTTTATTAGATAAAATTGTGGTGGGGGGGACCTTTCCCTCATCAAATTAGGTCACCTGGTTACCAGGAAATATAGTTTGTATAGGAAAAATAAGATTGATCCTTATTTCTTTCCTTTTGACTACCAATTATCAGGTCAAATTCAGGAGCTGATGTCCTAGATCCTTTCAGTGATGTTCAACGAGTTGGATGTGAAAGTTGTTCTCTTCTTTCTCTCTCTCCCATTAAGAACACGTGATTTTAAAAAGACATTTAATGTGTTTCAAACAATTGCATTCACTGCACTTATAATGTGCAAATTGTCTCATTTTGGATCAGTGGATCTCTCTTTGGTAACCAGGCTTTGACAACTTGTTTGCAAACCCAGCCTTACCTCCTACACCTCCTCCCTCAAACCCGGGCTCAGTCATTCCCCCAAGAAACCCTGCTTTCTTTTGTGGGGAATGATATTTATAGACTGCAATTTGGGCACTTCCACGGATGAAGTCAGAAAACATGTAGTTTGACTTCTTAATGATATTTCCAATACAGATTAATACTACAGGATTTTCACTTGATGTCTTTGGTTTCATATAGGTCACTTTTATCTTCCATTGTACATCTTGGCTCCTAATGATATTAACATAAATACTTACTTGCATTATTGTAAAATAGATATAAAATAATCACAAAAGAATAAAATATCAATAGTACTACCAGTAATTAGACTATTAAAAACAAGGTTCAAGATTTCTTTATAGCATACTTTATCCTTCAATTACACCCCATTAAGGATGTACAATCAAAATGTCATGTTCTGAGGTCTCTAGGCATAATTCATCTCTCCTATTACTTTTATAGGCTAACATATATCCAACACTTCCAAAATACCAGGTACTCTGCTAAGCACTTTCATATGTGTTTTCTCATTATCTTTATAATAATCTACTTAGTACGTATCATTACCCCTATTTGATAGATATTGAAACTAAAGCCGTGAAAGAAAAAAAGAACTTGCCCAAGGACACAAGTCATATCCAGCATAACCCAGGTCAGAACAACTCCAAAGGCCAAGGTCGTAACCATGGTGATATTCTGCCAACACATTTGACTTTCGGCTGCAAACCCAACCCAGTCTTTAGCACAAGACTGCCATGTGCATAATCCTGCTGAAAAGCAACCACAGGGGCCCTGTGGCCAGTTTAGAGCATGGAGTGTCAGTTCAGAACACCTGGGCCCTGACATTAGTACCACTAATCTAGTAACGGCACTCCCACTTCACAAAGAAACAGAACTAGACTGGTGAAATGGATCTCACTAAACTTGAAAAGGTATGATAATATAGCCGGGCTTGGTGGCTCAGGCTGTAATCCCGCGCCTTTGGGAGGCTGAGGTGAGTGGATTGCCTGAGCCCGCGGGTTCGAGACCCGCCTGGGCAACTTGGTGAGCCCTCATCTCTACAATAAATCAAAAAATCAGCCAGGCATGGTAGCACGTGCCTGTAGTTCCGGCTACTTGGAAGGCTGAGGTGGAAGGATCACGGGAGCCCAGCAGGTCGAGGCTGCAGTGGCCGGGAGCGACCACTGCACTCCAGTCTGGGCGATAGAGTGAGACTCCAACTCAAAAAAAAGAAAAAGTATGATAATATAAAAATTTCAAAGAGAAACTAGAGGAGGAAGAATAAGAGTTAAGCTAAAATTAAGAACTTAGGTAAATTAAAATAAGGTAAATGTATTTGGTGAAGCAAAATGAAATTAAAAAAATAATAAAATAAATAAGTAAAGTAAATCTAAAGTATAGTAAAATAAAGTAAATTTAAGTAAAAATTAAGCACTTAACAGTCCAAATAGAATTGAGACTAGTAATCAAGGTCTGCATCAAAGTCTCCATTCACAAATGAGTTTTATCCTTATGCTTCTCTAATTCTCTGATAATTTCTCCATAACACAAATTATTTCCAGAAATAAAATCCAACTACAAGCAATTATCAACTTTTACATACTGGACTTTTAAATAACCTACACATTTATGAATTGTTACATTAAGACACTTAAATGATGTTCCTTACAAACCAGGACATTCCCGCGTTAGCGGATGGACACTGAACTTCTGTGGAGGACCCCCCAGCTGGCCTCCAGAGGGCGCTCTACTGGGGATCATTTTTGTCTGTAGTTTAGTGTTTTATAATTATGTGGATATTGAGTCAGTTCCATCTTTACTTGTTGTTGTTTTTTTTCTGAGTTGGAGTCTCACTCTGTTGCCCAGACTGGAGTGCAGTGGCCGCTCCTGGCCACCACAGCCTCGACCTGCTGGGCTCCAGCGATCCTTCCGCCTCAGCCTTCCAAGTAGCCAGAATTACAGGCATGAGAATGGGAAATGAAGTGGTGACACATAAGAAGTAGCAGGGTTCAAAGTGAGCACCAAGCAAGGCATCACAGGTGGCCCCAAAGGGCAGGTCTGGCCTCCATCAATGCCCAGACCTCAGGTCCTCAGCAGTGCCCATTCTTGGTGGGTAGACAGCATCAGAAACAGCAAAATTTCTGGAAAATATCCTAAAGATTGTATCTTAAAATAGGGTGTAATGTGAGATGACACGTAGTTTTTCAGTTGTCCAGAGGCCGTGAAGGCACAAGCAGGAGACCTACCAGGGAATCTGGGCCCCTATATCCAGAGAACACTGGGCCTGACCCACCATGCTGAACAATCCTTGACTGGGAAGCTCCAGGGTGACCCTTGGGAGAATATTCTTGTCACGTACTTGCTCCTGCCATTTTTCCTAATGCAAAAAAAAGACCAACTCCACAAACAAAGGCTACAATAAGAGTGGTTCGTAAACACCTCTGTGAAAAAAAGATACTCAAGAGTGACACTGAGTATCCAAAAGTAAGTGGGGAAAACCTGTGATTAAGCTTGCAGCTGACGCTATTTCTTCAAAACAACTCATAGAAGCAGGATCAGGAACTGAAACTGCACAGGCCCAGCCCTTGCCCTGGCCCAGCTGCACTCTCTCCACTCTCTCCTCTTGGAACTGACTTTCGCACCGGGCTTCTCCCTTCAGCCCACTTTACCTATCTTCTACCTTTCAGAAATCCATAGAGATACAAGATCCTGGGATGATGCTGTTTTTGTTTTCCTTTTGTTGTTATTTTCTAGCACTGGTAAAATTTACTTATTTTTCACAACAACTTTTCCTTCATGTCTAGGAATCTGGAGAGCAAGTGGAAGGAAATGAGTCAGGCTGAACAGTGAGGCTGGGAGGCAGCAGCAGGCCCCCATGTGGGACCGGGGACAGCCTGTCATGGAGTCTCTATGTTATTCTGTGGCCAGAGAGATGAGGCTCAAACTGAGCACAAAGGAAAAATCATGTCGAAAACAGGTTCCATTTATATACATCTATATATAATATGTATATTTTAGAGACAGTAGCACGATCACAGTTTACTACAGCCTCAAACTCCTGAGTGCAACCCATCATCCTGCCTCAGCCTCCTGGGTTGCTGGAACTAAAGGCACACCATCATGCCTGGCTAGTTTTTTTTTATTTTTGTAGAAACAGGGTCTTACTATATTGCCCAGGCTGGTCTCTAACTCTGGCCTCAAGGAATCCTCCTGTGTCAGCCTCCCAAAGTGCTGGGACTGTAGGCATAAGCTACCGCACCCAGCCACAGTCACACTTTTTAGAGAGAGAGCAAGAATGAAAACGAATCCTAAAAACTAGTTCTTGGGGCATTAGTTTACAACTTTAGTGAAGAAACTTCTGACAGATATCGCTTCCCTCCTGAAAAGCCTCCCAGCCTGGTGCTCCACCTCCCCTTCCCCCATCCTGCTGAGTCACTGGAAGGACAAGACCCTCCCACCTGCCCGCCCCATCTTCTTCTTCCCCATTCTGCTGGGTCACTGGAATGCAAACAGGAGCTCTTAATTTCTTTTTTTAAAAAAAGTGAAAAGACAAAGTTCACAAGAAATAATCACACAAATTATTCTAGGCCAAAAGGGGTCAGAAACCTATACTCATTCAATGAGTAAACAACGAACATTTAATGTAATCATCATATGTCAGAAGCAATAATATTAAATAAGGCTCAAGACAAGGAGATCTGTTATCACTATTACTTAATTTTTTTTAGTCAATACATAAAATAATAAAAAGAAATATCACAAAGAAGGCAATATTTTTTTTTTTTGAGTTGGAGTCTCACTCCATCACCCAGGCTGCAGTGCAATGACACATTCGTGGCCATCCCAGTATCGACCTGCTGAACTCCCGAGATCCTTCCGCCTCAGCCTTCCAAGTAGCCAGAACTACAGGCAAGTGCTACGGTGCCCAGCTAATTTTTTGATTTATTATAAAGATGAGGTCTCACCATGTTGCCCAGGCTGGTCTCAAACCTGCGGGCTCAGGCAATCCTCTCACCTCGGCCTCCCAAAGTGCTGGGATTACAGTGGCTGGCTAATAAAAATGTTTGTAAATCCTCTTCACTTGCAGGTGACCTCACTCCTGGAAGACCCAAGAGAAACCACTTTCAGCTATGAAAATGAACAGGAATTCAGTAAGAAGACTGAATGGCTACAAAATCAATACACAAAATTAAGAGTTGTTTTATATATCAGCAATAATCATATAAGAAACAAGATAAAATTTCAAAAATAACAGCAAACAAAATCATAAAATACCCAGGAACAGAATCAACGAAGGCTCTAGCAGAGCCACGTTACCTCAGACAAGCAGACCACCTGGAGGCTTTGAGACCATCCAGTCAATATGAGAGTGGGGCTAGAATCCCCAGAAGACTGACCCCACATCCTAGAACCACCCGTAAGCCACCCCATCCATGCTCAACCAGCACATATCCCAGGGGGAAATCGGGGCTTCTCTCCCAGGGACACCTGGACCTGGTCAAACCCAAGTCTCCCTGGCCCACTTCTGAATCACTGGAATCAGCTCAAAACTGCTCTCTCCTAGGAGGGAGTAGGGAGGGAATAGAGGAAACAGAAACAAACAGCAGAGATCACTTTTCAGGAACCACACAAATGTCAAGCAGAGGAAATGCACTCACTCTCTAAACAAGGATTTCAAGGAACTCTTCAAATGCTTTTGGCAGAGAACTTTACTAATTGTAAATGTGGAAAGAAAAGAGCTCAAAAGTCTTTTACATTATTAATACTAAATAGAAACCAAAAAAATGTTTTTTAATATGTTTCTACTATTAGGAAATTCCCAGTTAATCCTGTCCTCAATAGTTCAGAATTTGTGACTGCTTGACTGTGGTTTGGTTTCCAGATTACCTTTCTACTCTCTGGACAAAAGTAGCTTCCTAAGAAAATTAATAGTGTAAACAAATGCTGTGAAGTCCTACAGAAGCATCTGTTTACATGCAAATAATTAATATGCTAATTATTACATATTAAATTAAAGCAGGTCACCTAAAGGCTTCCTTAAGTAATACTTTATCAGCCTAATAGTACTGAGTATATATGTATAGTTGAAGTCATAAAATGGGCATCTGCTTTAAAATATCCTTCCATTTAAGCCTTTTACTAAATCCTACCAATTTTCATACCTTAATTTCAACTGCTGAGGTTTTACATGTCAACAAAACAAAACAAAACCAAAAAACACCCTCCCTGAAACAGAAAGCAGACACACTGTTCTCACCTTCGACAGCCTCCACTCCCAGCCATCCCCGATCTGCTGTGAATGTCGAATGAATTCAGCACAATGATGCTGGAATGTTGTTTCTCCAAAGAACTCATCTTCTTCCATGTTAAACAACAACTGCAATATAAAATTGAAGTGTTAGCATCAACCGCAGAATGAATATTGAAAGAAACTCTGCTAATTGACTTATTTCTTTAAATAAACTGAAATTTGGATTGTAGAATGGAAAATAACCTCAGGGCCACTCCCAAGAGTGATTTCGTTTTTTCCACCTCGCTCACCCTATCTGCATTTTTTTAATCAGGCAGAAAACGTGATCACAGGAGACCCCAAAGCAAATACATATATATGTTTTTTATATGACAAGGCTATTGTTGAATACAGTATAAATTCTTACTGTTTTATAGCTATATATCTATAGATGTATATATAGAGAGAGATTTATTTATTTATTTTTAGTCAAGATCTCACTCTGTAGCCCAGGCTGAAGTGCCGTGGCACGATCATGATGATCACAGCTTACAGGAGCCTCAACCTCCTGGGCTCAGGCCGTCCTTCCACCTCAGTCTCCCAAGTAGCCAGGACTACAGATATACACCACTACACCCAACTAATTTTTTTTTTTTTGTAGAGATGAGGGCTCACCGCATTGCCCAAGCTGGTCTCAAACTCCTGGGCTCAAGCAATCCTCCCACCTTAGCCTCCCAAGTGCTGGTATTTCAGGCATGAACCACTGCGCCCGATCTTCCTTAGAGCTTCTTCACTCCCTCAGACCTTACTCTTACCCTGATAGCGTCACGGCGGTTAGTGGAGCTAAACTGTTCCTCACGCTTCATTAGAAAGTTCAACTCACTAACAAACCATATTCCAAAGCCTGAAGTGGTTTTTCAAAGTGTTAAATTATGATCACCTAATTACCTACTTTATCAAATCAACAAATATGACATAGCAAGGAATACCTATTATTGTCATCAAAATCTGCCCAAAACATAAAACATTTTTGACAGAAAGGAAATTTCAGAGCAGGAAGGAAACACACTCCTCATGGAGCACAGGCCTCCCAATGAGCAAATCAGAGCAAGTAGGTCCCCACATCCCCTCCCAAGACATAAGCACCATCAGGACTGCGGCTGATGACATCCACACTGTGAGGGATGCTCCATGACCCCGTGTCACCCTCTCACAGCAGAAAGGCTGTTGTTACCTCCAATCCTTGGATATAAGGAACATAAACGGGAAATGACTCAAGTCAATACTAGCTGATTCCCAAACCAGGGTTACTTCTGATTATTCACATTTAGTATAGTCTATATAAGAATTTGTTCATTAAACTGGGCATGGTGGCTCATGCCTGTAATAGCAGCACTTTGGGAGGCCAAGGAGGGAGGACTGCTTGAGCCCAGGAGTTAAAGATCAGGCTAGGCAACATGGCGAGATCTCATCTCTACCAAAAATAAAACAAACACCCCCCCCAAAAAAAAAAAAAAAAAAAACAGCTAGGCATGGTGGTGTGTGCCAAAAGAAAAAAAAATGTGTTCATTCATCCAAAAAATGCATATTGAATTTTATTAAGAGTATGCCCTGTGTACAGGTAAAGGTTGGGTATCCTTGCTATGTAGGAGTCCATGTTCTAATGAAGGGAGATGAGGATTGGGAATCACCATGGAGGACACCTCTACCCAGCCTCCATTTGTCAAAGCGCTGGACCAACAGGCAGGCTGAGGCCCACAGCACATGACCATGAGCAACGCTGAGCCATCAGCCGATCAGACATGAGCCACATTCTTGACTCATTCATATATACTTCAGTTAAACGTTAAACAAACCAAACCAATAATAGGATGGGGACCCAAAAAAAGGGGAACTATTTTTTGGAGGGCAGCCCCCTTATAATACAGATTTCCCCCACTAGATAAGTGTTCTAGGAATCCACTGGCATCAGTGTACCAGCTAGCATTGTTGTGAGAGACTGCATTTGAATTCAGTGATCATTTTTTTTGGAGATTCTTTCAGTGTATTTGTCTATTTCACGATGAATGATTTACAAGTGCACCTGCCCACACTGCACTGAGTGTTCAGCAGTCTTTGACCAAAAACGGCATGAACCCCATGTTCCACCCTTCCTATTCACCTAATCTGCCCCAAGCAGCTTTTTTTTTTTTGCTTCCTTGGATAAACAGGTTCTCAAAGGGAAGTGTTTTGCCATTTTCACTAAAAGGTGAAACAAAAACCAGCATAAACACTAAGAGACTTCAAAATTGATGAGTTCAACAACTGTTTTGAGCTGTGGAAAAGTATCTCGATAGATGTATTGCATCAAATAGAGAGTACTTTGCAGGTGACTGAAGACATAAGAATAAATATACAATTTTTTAATAAATAAATTGTTTTATTTTGCATCATATATAAATTAAAAAGAAAGACAACTGTTATTTCTATAATCAAATACCTTGAAAAGACTCAATCAAGGTAAGTCTCTATAAGAAAAATAAACTGCTAGTAAACTAAGTATGGACAATGCAACTGAAAAGATTGGTGGGGGACAGGACAGAAAAGACCCAGAAAGATTCCAAACGTTCTGCCTGTGGGTGGTGGTGCACTGACTGAGATAGAGGTACCTGTGGGGAGGGCAGCCTAGGAGTCAGAGATGGGTTCCATTTACCCACATAGAGTTTGAACTGAAATGTTGGGGGACACCCAAGTCAAGGGGTCTAGCAGGCATTCTGAGGTGAGTCTTGACCTCAGAAGGAAACAGAAATCTTGTCTACAAATATTGATTCTAAATCAACATCACATAGATGCTAAGAGAGCCCATTTCCCATGCAGAGAGAGAAGCAGAACTGGAATAGAAAGAGAAGACAGAAATGGTGAAGCCAGAAAATCATTGTCCAATTGTTAGATGATCCTGACATATACTGAGAGATAAGAGTCCAAGAAAAATGGATTCGATTCATAAAGAATATAATATATCTAGAAATATTTTTTAAATTCCAACAAACTCTTATTAATAACAAAATTGAGCCAAGTAAAAACACTTCATTCCATAAGCCCTCCAGTCACTTGAGGTTTACTGAACTACTGAAAGTGTTAATGGAAACACAAAATTTCACTCAATAGCCACCATTCATCTAATTAACAGCACCGTGCTACTAGCAAGATGACTGAAATCAAAAAGCTAATTAATATTTGGTTGAATACTGTTAAAATTATCTAAGAATTGGGCTTTACTGAAGTATGTTCCATACCATAATACAAACACTTGTGGCCTGATTGCAAAATTAGGACCTATGCCATACTAAAAAGATTTCCATCACCATCTGAGTCATCATAACATATCATAACAAAATACCACAGAATAATGAATGTCTCTTTGCTCAAGTAAGAATTTTTCAACTCAAATATTTCAATATTTCAACTCTAATGTAAATATCATTCAATCAACACTCTTCAAGTTGTAATACGCTCTGGTCCTCTAACAAGTTCATAGTAGAGGCAGAAATCAGAATCTTAGAACTCCCTATTATGAGATGGCTGCAAATACAGTCAAACAATAGAAATAATGACAACTGTGGCATATTGAACAATAATGGCAAGAACAACCCTTATTCTGCATATGAAAAACCTTAGACATGAGAACTGCCTATGTTTCCAGACAACAATCTTAAACTAGAACTCAGACTTGAGGTGACAACAGAACACAGATGGACTCTCAGTAAAATGGTGAATTGCAATTCTCATCATCCTAAAAAACAGACCTCCCATTTCTAGTTATAAGTAAAAGTTAGAAATGATTCGGAGCACCTCGAGTCATAAAGTATAAGGTGTTAAAACATCTATTTTGCTTGAGTTTTGCTCTGCCTGAACACCTGTTTGATTTTTTTTTTTAAGCCAATCAAAATTTGTTTCTAACTGCCTCAGCAGCATAGGCTAAAGACTGAAAGGATAGAATCATTTTCCCCCACCAAGTGAGAGCTGTCTCGCCAAACCATAAGCTAGATTCTGGCTAGACAGTGTGAAGAAATTTATGCTCTGCTATTCACATACAACTTTGCAGAAAAGCGGCCCTAGTGAATTCTAACTCTGTGTATGATCATTATTCAAATGGTCCTTTTTAATTGAAAACAATTTTTTTCACTACCACTCTCCATATTTTTTATGTGATTTTTAATCGAATGTGTGTGGAACTAATTATTTGGGTTTTTGTTTTGTTTTAGTCAGAGACATTTCTTTTGGTGAACCTATAAATCAATGTATAACAGAGTCACAATGGGACAAAAACACTGTGAGAGATACAGTAAATTTCTCAGAACTTAAGATAAATTACAAAAATGTGGTTATCACAGAAGAATATGCACATATTTCGACATTAAAAATTATTTTTGACTAATGGCAACTTCCTCTATACTAGTCCCTTCTAGCAACAATTCCACATTATTTATAATTATATACATAGACTCTTGCCTTAGAAAACATGCACTTACTAGGAGAGTTAAATATATCCCCCACCTTGATGGTGATTTGGCTTGAATTCATTTAGATTAGTGATGAATCACTTACCTAGTGAGGCCCTTGGGCAGTGGTCCTCAAAATTTCAGAGAGCAAGGATGCACTCAAGGTGCAAATTTAAATGTGGAATTCCAGGCCCCGGCCAGAAAGATGACCCAATTCTGAAGGTCCCCAGATAAGCACTTTTAAGTGGCATCAGGGAGTCACACTAGAAAAGGGAGCCAGAAGAGGGATCACGCTGATGGTGGGTGAGGGACCTGTGTCTCCACGCCTTGGTGGCCTGGGCGGGGACCCAGGACACGACTGGCAACCTGAGATCAGTTCTGATAGCAGGCGGCTGGCAGGCCTGTCCTCCCTCCAGCCTTCCCACTGATGTAGGCAACCCACCTCGAGGTTTCAATGGGAGACCACCTGTGCCCGGGCTGGAAACGTGAGTCTATGGTAGGACACCTGCTCTGGTCCCTGCAGCAGGGGTTCCAGTTAGGAAGTGGGTAGGCTGGCTCTCCCCCTCTGCGTTCCCCTTCCAGCCCCTCCCTTGCTGGTTCCCCCATGGCAACTCCTTTCCGGGCCGTCCTCTCCCAGAAGTGCAAGGAGGGCAGACCCAGTGATGTACAGCTGCAGGGAGGGGAAGGGCGGTACTCAGACCAGTGCAAACCCCACCCACATCCCAAAAGCTCAGAAAACAATGGATGCTTTCAATTCACACAAAACACTGCCTCACTGTAGTTACAGGACCCACAGATTCCACAACAGAAAAGGAAGGCCTCTCCTGGCAGAGGGACCCACCGTCCTGGGTTGAGCTGTGCCATTCACGGCTCTCCACCTGACCTGGGGGAGATTGCTCCCCGTGGAAGTGCAGGAAGGAGAGGAAGCAGCACTGGCTCACAATGGCCAGCCACAGGCCCTCTTCCATCAAGGTAGGTCAACCAAACACATCAGTAGCCACTTGAGCATGCCCTCCCCAGAGCAGTGGAAGTCTGCTTGAGGAAGGGGCATGCACCGAGAACCAGGGCAAAATGGAGAATTAAAAGAGAAAGAGGAAAAAAGAAAACAAGGTCTCTAAAAACAAGAGATGAGGGAGGAACAGACAGCTGAGATTAAAAAGGAAACTCAGGAAGAAAAAAACTAGAAGGAAATTCAAACCTAATAGTAGAGACTTAAATTCTACATTAGAGGAAACAAACATATAGAACCTGAAAAAATCCAATTAGTATTTTAGTATATTCACATGAGATGCTCTCAAAACATACAGAAGAAAAAGGACCAAAATGGAAACAACGCACATTGACAGAAAGGACGAAGGACATGGATCCAACCTGTGCCTTTCTGAGCTGAAATCATACACAAACATGCAACTGAAAATGTGCTCCTCAGCTAGGAGAAAAAAAATGTAAAGGTCACTTGTAAGTTGAAAAGATTCACTATGTTTCTGAAAAAAAAAAAACTATTGAAAAGAAATCTATGCCTAAACATAGCCTAGTTGAATATCTTCATTTAAATAATAGAAAGGAACTGGCTAGGTGGCTCAGCCTGTAATCCCGCGCCTTTGGGAGGCTGAGGTGAGTGGATTGCCTGAGCCCGCCGGTTCGAGACCCGCCTGGGCAGGCGAGACCTCATCTCTAAAATAAAATCAAAAAATTAGCCGGGTGTGGTAGCACGCACCTGTAATTCCGGCTACTCGGAAGGCTGAGGCGGAAGGATCGCCGGAGCCCAGCAGGTCGAGGCTGCGGTGGCCGGGAGCGGCCACTGCACTCCAGTCTGGGTGACAGAGTGAGACTCCAACTCAAAAAAAATAATAATATAATAATAATAATAGAAAGGAAAAAAACAGCAAAGATCCAGGCAAAAACACCAGTTTATCTACAAAGGAACAAATCAGAACAAATCGGCCTCTGCCACCATTCCCCACAAGTGAATGCCACAGAATGACAGGGTGAAGTTTAGGATGTCTAGGGACTTCCGAGTTACACTTTGTATCCTAGCACCCAGAACAGATAGGAACACTGGAAACATTAAATAGATGTTGCAATGAATCAAAGAAAAATTCAAAAAATTTAAATGAACTTACTCCACATGTCTCCACCTCTTCAACTCCACTTTCAAGGCCAATTGGATCTTTTCCCACCCAAACAGATTGATACAACATCAATCTTCCTGATACCAGTATCATTACTTTCATTAGATTATAATTTTTCTATATAAAACAAGATTTCTCTGCAAATACAAGAAATTTTTCCACTGCTGGCGACAATGTCAGGTGATCCACTAACTCAAATTTTCCTGCTGCCTTTGAATAGTAGAACTCATAGGGTAAGCCCTGGCCAGCACACACGTTAATTATCCCAGTACTAGGAGATAATGGGGTATGACTTTGGCCAAAATAACCAAAAAGTATGAAGGTACAGAAAAGATCAACACAGTATCAAAAGTTACAGACTCAGTGCCAGTCTGAATACAGATGATAGAGCAATAGTGTCTTTAAAATATACTACCCAGTGCCATTATTTTTTTTGAAAAAATAAAGAAGTCGAGGTTGCACGTTTTTGTAACAGAAGAGGCATTCCCTTTAAATTTTTCTTCTTATAAATTCTTTGTTCAGAAACTAGATTAATGTGCCATGTTATTTCCAAAAGCTTTTCAAATTTCCTCAGCACTTACAATACCCTAGGACTTGCTGTGTCCCTGTGTCCTCCCAGGATGGAATATCAAACTTTTCCTGGGGAAGACTCCAAAACCAGGGAGTTTTGAAGACATGAGTTCAATTCTTGAAGGATTGAATTTTGAATAAAAGCCTACCAAGTGGAGACACAGACACTCCAGAAAGATGGAAGACCTCCTGCAAATGTAGGGCCTGACAAGAGGACAGGTTTGTAAAAAGCACAAAGGCAGTGGACAGAGCCCAGCTTGGGCAGAACAGACTCAGTGAGCAGATGACGCCCAGTGGCTCCCGGCTCCAGGACACCCATCTCCATGCAGCTATCTGGAAATGAGTGGGATCATACGAGGTTGTCAAAAAGCAAAGGGGTTGCAGTTTGCTGTTGTCATTTAGGGTGCTCAGGGACTAGATACAACGAAATCCTACAAAGTGCAGAGCAGTTCCACACAGTGAAGACTTGTCCATAAAAACATCAGCACTGCCCAACCTCTCCCCGACCCCTCCCACCCCAAGATACTGGAAAGCAGGCTGGGGAACAAGCCTTGAGAACCTAACTATTCTGGGGATTCTCAGAGTGCCCTTTATGAATGTGCATCACAACCTCCACATCACTCACTAAATGTGTACTTCCAAGTGCTGAAAGGTAAACCAAGGCACATTGAAATGTTTAAGTTTATTGGAGCAGGCAGTGACTAATGAATCACACGGGCAGCTCCAGAACCCAAGCAGTTTGGGGCTCTACCAGCAGGGCAGGGGAGATGTCTTTATATGGGTGAACGCAGAAACAAGGCCAAAAAAGCATTTGATGAATGACCCTGGGCCGTCACCTGATTGGGTCATTCCAGTAGAAGTCCATTGCTAGAGGTTAGTTGGTGGTTTCTGATCGGTATAAAACTCAAGTTCCATTTTCCTGGAATATAACTGTTTACACTAAGCTGGGCATGAGTTTGCTAACACAGGAACACAGGGCACTGGAGTCTCAGGCAACGGCCTCCCAATTAATTATTTTACCACAGGAAGCTGTGTTTTTGCTGAGCAAATGTGTGTTTCCTTCTTTCCTTTGACCATCACGACGCTCAGAACCTAGTCGGCAGCCCACCTTCAATGACTGTACAATTTCCACAGCACATGTTTTAGCACGACTCACCCTACTCAAGCTTCCTGTTTTCATGACCTTGGTTTATCTTGATCTTATGTTATTATATAGTGTACAGTTTATAAGCCTTACATACTTTTGAAGCAAATTGAGTATAAATTTAAAACTAGAAGTAACAAAAAATGGGAAATTGAAAAAAAAGCCAGATAGTAAGATGGGAAGAAAAAAATATTATACTGAGCTCCCAAAATCATTCTGAAAGATTTAAGAGACTTTAAAAACAAGTATAATATATGGTCTTTCAACAGTTTGTAATCACTTTTTAAAATTTTTTTCAGAATACAGTGTCCTCAAAGTAATCGAATTTTTAAGAAAAGATTTGAACAGAAAAGAACATTATAGAATTAAGGACAGTACAAATCAATGATAAACTGCACAATCACTGTTTATTCATATGGATTAAAATAATAATAAAATAGCATGTATTGAACCCTTGCAACTTATCAAGCACTGTGGTAACTTAAATCCTCATAGCAACCCTATGAGATCAATTACTATTTTTCTCTATTTTGTAGACAAGGAAGTTGAGATGGCAGTTTGACCTCAGGCAGGCTGGAACCAGATGCCCTACAGGAGTTTCAGTTAATCCTTGAATTCTAAGAGCATCTAGAAAGAAAAGAGATAGAAGGAATGGGGGAAGAGGGTTAGCAGTGCAGTGAACCTAGGAACAGATTGAAATGAGGTAGACAGGTTGGGCTTACTGGCTCAGCCTGTTAATCCCAGTACTTTGGGAGGCCAAAGCAAGTGGACTGCCTGAGCCCGCAGGTTCAAAACCAGCCCAGGCAACCTGGCAAGATCTCATCTCTACAATAAATCAAAAAATTAGCCAGGCCTGGTAGCGCACACCTGTAATTCCGGCTACTTGGAAGGCTGAGGTGGAAGGATCGCCTGAGCCCAGCAGGTCCACGATGGGGTGGCCATGAGCATGCTACTGCGCTCCAACCTGGGCGACAGAGTGAGACTCCAACTCAAAAAAAAAAAAAAAAGAAATGAAGTAGACAAATATAGTTCTGGCTGTACAAGAGACAGGAGGCTGAGGCTGAGGACCGACTGAGGAGTTTGAGGCTGCAGGAACCTATGACGGTGGCACTGCATTCCAGCCTGGGCAACTTAGTGAGACTGTGTCTCTTTAAAAAAAACAAAAACAAAAATTCAAAGGAGATCCATTTAAAACAGTGGGCAGCAGGAAAAATAATCTTAACTTTACAGCTAAACGCCTATGCCTAGTGCTCTTCCTGGATCCTACAAGCCGATGCCATCAGGCAGGTACATTCCAGAAGCCTCTGCTTCTGCAGTTTTCAGCTACCTTCCTGAATTATGATTCCTGCCAGTAAGGCCTATTTCTCCACTCCTGAATTTTCTTTTTTTTTTTTTTTTTGAGTTGGAGTCTCACTCAGTCGCCCAGACTGGAGTGCAGTGGCCGCTCCCGGCCACCGCAGCCTCGACCTGCTGGGCTCCAGCGATCCTTCCGCCTCAGCCTTCCGAGTAGCCAGAATTACAGGCATGTGCTACCATGCCCGGCTGATTTTTTTATTTATTGTAGAGATGAGGTCTCGCTGCCCAGGCAGGTCTCGAACCGGCGGGCTCAGGCAATCCACTCACCTCAGCCTCCCAAAGGCGTGGGATTACAGGCTGAGCCACCGAGCCTGGCTCACTCCTGACTTTTCAAGGCTTTACACCCAGGATGTTTGGCCCAAGAGCATTTGTTTTCAACAGATAATTATCAAATAATCTCAGTGGCACTCTTTTTTTAAATGGCTCACTGATTATATTTATGATTCAAAAACAGCCTCCTGAGTCCCAAACACACCTCTAGGCTTCAAAGATAACAATCAAGTCAACCCAGTCCTAAGAAACCTTATGTAAGCTTTACCCCTGCTTGCTTTCCCTAAGGAGCTGCCTACCTCTCTGACATTTATTAGGCTGTACGAACTGCTGTCAACATAGTGTGTCACAAAACATTATGCCTATCTTGACTGGACCGGGATGTGGCAAAATGTTAACCTTATTCTAAATAAAACAAGAGCTGGCAGGGGGCAAGCAGCAGACAGGGGAAATAACCTTGTCACATCCCATATCCAAATGTCTGCAGTTTAATTTCTACTACATTCTGCAATGTAAAATATTAATTACAACTGATTAACTCTACAACATGCAAGACTTCCATTTTAATTTCTCAATACTCGGAATTTATTTTGTGGTGAAGATTTCAATTTTCTAAGTTTTCTTTGCTGGATATGTGGCCCTTCAAAAACAACTAGAGGATTCGGCCTGGGTCCAAATACATACTTCAGTAGTGAATGGGGCCTGTGTTCCCCCACCTGGAAAGCATATACTGGGCTTTTGCCACTAGAGTGGAAGCCACTATTAATCACACATTATCAACATGACCCAAATGCACCTGCACTCACAATGAGGGAGCTGCAAGACAACAGGCTCAAAAGCACGTGGGGAGACTGAGCACCAACACTGAAGAAACGATGGCATGAGGCATCTGGGTTGGTAGAAACACGGAATGAACATCCTGCACGAACACCACCACCTTTAGGAGGGCTGTGTTTTCTCCCAGGCAGGAATAACATGTAGCTCGATTAGTCACAAAGATGTCACCGCAAAACCTAGGCTTTCTCAATATCATGTCAAGAACACAACCCCCGGAAAACCAAACGACTCTAGAGGGACCCGTGGCCACCATCCTGCGGTATTCCCGAGGCGTGTCGCTGTCGCCGGCCGGCCCCAGCAGCGTGTCCACAAGCCAGCTGAGGCGCCTGTCACCCCCATGACCGACGGGTCATCGGAAGCTGAACACGCTGCTGCAGACACGGGCTGCTCCCAACACTGGGTAATCTGGGCCCTCCGGTGTTGTGGGCTGGGCCCTGGGGAGGCCGTCACTTCACAAGCTCTTCCTTGGCCAAGGATGGGCCTGAACCCGCTTGCGGACTCCAATCCCTGAAGGGGACGCCCCACACCGTTCCCCTCCTCCACATCCCCCCCCCACACACACCATTCCCCTCCACGTCGCTGCCCCCCGTGCTCCCCACTACGTCGTCCCGCCCCTCCCCCACCCCCACCGTTCCCCCAGACTCCCGTCGCAAGTCCAGGGCTGCTGCCCGCCCGGTCCCGAGCTGGAGTGAGAAGACCCAAGTCCAGCCACCGTGGAGGACACTCACCCCGCTCCGCCGGCCCATCGCCCGGGGGCGGGGCAACGGGAGGCGGGAGCGGGGAGGGACCCAGCGCCGCCCAAGGCCACCGCCACGCCGGCGGCCCTAGGAACGGAGCGGCGGTCCTAGGGACGGAGCGGCGGGCCCGAGGGAACCACACGGCGGAGGTGACCATGCAGTGCCACTGCCCCTAGGCCCACCCGAAGAGATCGTCCCCACGCCTCAGCCCACGGGCGAGTCGGCGCATGCGCACTACCCCTCCCGCGCATCTTGGGGACCCGCGCAGGCGGGTGACGTCAGCCGCGCGCTAAAATGGAGCTGGAAGAGGCGGGGCTGGAAGGGGCGGGGCTTGAGGAAGCGGGGCTGGAAGGGGCGAGGCGGGAAAGTACGGGCAGCGGGGACGGGACGAAGGAGACGAAGCCCCGCCCCTGCCTCTGGAGCCCTTCCTCCCAGTCGGAAGTGGCGGTCCCTGCGGAACGGAAAACTGCTAGTTGAGGGGAGCAGAAGACCGGTCGCAGCCGCCCTCCCCACACGGGTTGCGCGTGGTCCTTGCACGTGCCCTTACAAAGTACATCTGAAAAATACAGGAGTGACCATGGAGGAGTGGAGCAGAGGCCGTGGTGAGCCTGCGGAGCTCCCACCACCCCCTAAGGGGTTGGGGAGGGCAGCACACCCTCAGAGCCCGGCACCCCCTGCGGAGCCCGGCACCCACAACCACCCTGACACTGAGGAGTGGAGGCGATGTCAGGGATCCTGATGATGACAGAAGCACCATCTGTGTCACGTGTCTCAGGAAAAACATCCAGCAACAACATTAAATTGGAAGAAGCGACAGGGATAAAGCCTAGCGAGAAATGTGGAATAGCGGGTGGGATTCAACAGAAATATCAGACAGGGAAACTGACGTCTGCTCCTCACACTACAGAGTGGAAGGGGGTGCAGGGAGGAAGTAGAAGGAAGGCTGCCCTCCGCTGTGGGGCCGGTTGGATCTGGCCAGGAGGTTTATCAGGTGTCCCACAGGAGAATTGGATATAGGTACAGGACTCTAGGGACTGTGGAATTTTTGCAATTTCCTGTGAATCTATAAATACTTCCAAATAAAAAAGTTTTTTTTTTAAAAAAAACGATAGACCACTGATCAGGGATGACCAGGGTCAAGGGCTGGAGGAAGGGGCTGACAAATTGGACTTGAAGAAATGTCCTTGAGGGAGGGGTGATGAAACAAGTCTACCTCTTGATTGTGTTGTTGATTAAACCACCATTTTGTCTGCCAAAGACATAACAGGGATACGTTTTACTGCACATAAAATATCTTGAAACTCAGGTTTTTAAATGATACTACTAGTCAAAATGAACTTCCACTAACATTTTTGAGCAACCATAATATTAATTAAGTGGCAGCTGCCGAACGCAATGATCCATTTTATTTTTTTAAACGTACAGGGTAAGGAGTTGTAGATGTGAGCTCCGCTGGATGGTGTCTGCTTCCACTTGAAGTGTTCACCTTAAGAAGGTGAAGCTTTCACAGACAGAAATCAGAAAGCACCCACAGAGAGTTAACTTAAAAAAATATTTTTTGCCCTGAAGGTCTTTGAAGTTTTGTCCTTCTCCTGCCCAAACAAAGAGACAAAAAGAAGTAACTCAGATAAGTTCCTTTACTTCCTCCAATCATACCACTCACCTCAAAGAATGTTCTGGTCAGCCGACTCTGCTTCCTCTACAATGCTAGAAAGAGCTTTAGGGCGGGGTGTTCTGGCAACATCCCAGCCCCAAGGGGGGATCCTGCAAGGGCTAAGGAAGAGTTTGTGCCTGGGCTCTCTGAAAAATTAACCCTCAAAAGGCAGATCA
The DNA here is from genome assembly GCF_000164805.1 of Carlito syrichta. NCBI lineage: Eukaryota > Metazoa > Chordata > Mammalia > Primates > Tarsiidae > Carlito > Carlito syrichta. The sequence goes on from NW_007233075.1 coordinate 93,023, forward strand.
ACAGGAGAAAAGGCAGGCACGTTTATTTGATCATAGTTTTACATGACCCAGGAGCCTACAGAATGAAGACCCAAAGATCCAGGGGGAAATTGTCCATGTTTATGCTTAGGTTTCACAAAGTACTAACAGCTGTGTAGATATAGAATTGGACAAAAAGAGTCAACTCTAGTGCTAGCAGACTGAGGGGGAAGCCCTATAAGCCCTGTCTAGATGCTTCTTGGCCTATCTGAATGGTGTTCCTTCCTTCTGGGTGTGGGGCAGGACCCTCCCTGGAATGGAGTCCTGTGACTTACAGTCAAACAATGTAGATCAGGTCATTTCTTTATGGCCAGAGTTTATACAGAAGGGTGGAGGGAAAGTTAGAGTAACATTTCTAGGTTTTATGGCTGGCTTTGGGGAAAAGGGATTCAGCTTTGTATGATCCACTTTGGAGAAAGGGTTTCTGGTTTTTATGGCTAGCCTCAGGGAGAACTAAACTGAAAGAGAGGAGAGTAAGAGAAGGTCAGAGAAAAACTTTTGCTTCTGAGGCTGCTTCTGAGGCCTTTATTTTGGGCTGTTGTTTTCTAAGCCCCAATATTCCTCATCAGTATTAAGTATTTGTTGAATAAAACATTGAATTGATCACAAAAAGAGAAAGAGCTAACATGTATTGAATATCAACTATAGTCCAGAAACTTTATCCGTACATAATTAATCTCATGATAACCTCATGAGACACCCATTTTATCAATATGAAAACTAAACCAGGCACGGTGGCTCACACCTGTAATCCCAGTACTTTGGGAGGCCAAGGCAAGAGGATTGCTTGAGCCCAGGAGTTCAAGACTAGCCTAGGCAACATAGCAAGAGCTCACGTTTACAAAATAAATAAAAGAAAAATAGCTGGGTGTAGTGGCACGCGCCTGTAGTTCCATGACTTGAGAGGTTGAGGTGGAAGAATTCCCTGAGTCCATGAGGTCAAGGCTGTGATGAGCCATGATCATGCTGCTGCCCTCTAGCAGAGCAAGACCGCGCTCAACAACAACAACAACAACAACAAAAAGAAATCCAAGATTAAAGGTAACGATACCCTAATTATTAAATCCCTTTTAGTACTTATTTTATTGGATTTCCCTGCTTCATTTGGGCATATTTCCTCTAAAATGTCTTACTTCCTTTAGATTGCATACTTTTATTACTAAAGTGTATCTTTCATGAGATGAGGGATTTATTTTAAAATAATAATTCATAATATCCTTTAGATAGTATGGTTCCATACCAGAACCCAAGTTTAAAGTTACATAGCAAGTGACTTATTTTCTCAAACTTGTCAGTTCCTGAGATGTGTTGGTATCCTTTCTGCTCATTTCTCATAGGTCACACATGGACACAGAAAAGTAGAAATGTGGTCTTTAGTCATGGGCTCAGTCAACTCTTGCAAGGGGGGGTGGGGAGATTGTTTTATTTTTATTATTATTATTATCTTAGTCAGAGTCTCACTCTGTCGCTCAGGCTAGATGCAGTGGCATGCTCACGGCCACCGCAGCCTCAACCTGCTGGGCTCAGGCGATCCTACCACCTCAGTCTTCCAAGTATCTGGACCTACAGATACACGCCACCATGACTAGCTAATTTTTTGATTTATTGTAGAGACGAGGTCTCACCAAGTTGCCCACTCTGGTCTCGAACTGGACTCAGGCAATCCTCTCACCTCAGCCTCCCAAAGTACTGGGATTACAGGCTTGAACCACTGCACCCAACCTGTTTTATTATTAACAGGAAGAAAAGCAGGATGGGCACTGGGGAGCAAGCACTGTCTCTGCCACAGTTTACAGCAGGCAGATCTTTCCACCACCGCCCAGAGGACTTGTGAAAAGGCAGATTATGAAAGAGTTAGAGGTTGCCAGGTGAGAGGATTGCCTGAGCCCAGCGGTTCAAGACCAGCATGGGCAACTTGGCGAGACCTCATCTTTACAATAAATCAAAAAATTAGCTGGGCATGGTAGCGCATGCCTGTAGTTCCAGCGACTTGGAAGGCTGAGGTGAAAGGATCACCTGAGCCCAGCAGGTTGAGACTGTGGAAGCCATGAGTGGTAGCCATGAGTGTGACACTGCACTCCAGCCTGGGCTACAGAGTGAGACCCCGACTCAAAGAAAAAGAGAGAGAGAGGGAGAGAGTATCTGATTAAATGACAGAGATGAAAAACTTCTGTGGAAGCTGTGTGCATAACTCTTGCCTGAAAGCGTGAGAGAGAAAAACAATGGTTGGCAACACTAAAGAGACAGTAAAAAGATCAGTGGTTGCCAGACTTTGAGGGAAGAGCAGGTGAATACGTGGAGAATGGGGACTGTTGTAGGGCAGGGAAGCTGCAAGGTATGTCACTGTGGTGGTGGGTATGTGGCAGCATGCATTCATCAAAACTTGTGTCTCAAGGACAGCTAGCAAGGCCAGCGTCTGATCAGGAGGATATTCCATAAACATGCATTGGTCTTCTACACCCAAAAAGTAAAAGGACATAGAACCTGCTCAGGCAATCCCAGTGGGGAAAAACAAGCGCCCTGGATAGTACAGACTTGTGCCAGGGATCCATCCCTTCAGAACAGGGAGTTCCCAGTTATGTTTAAGACACACAGTTCCCACATGTTCTCAGATGCTGGAGGAATAAAAATGTCCAGCCAAGAATGGTAGGAAAAATGCACAAAGTAAATATTAAAATTCACTAAGTAAAATATTCCAGCCCTTATTCAGATTGCTCGGATTGGATAATTCCCCAAAATGTTCCAACCTCCATGGTACACCAGGCGCTCAAGAACAGGCTGGAAGCACACATCCCACTGGAGCCCAGGCATCCCCAGCTATAGTGCCACTGCAGTGCTGTTACCTTCATCCTTTGCCAGCAGTAAAACGATCACAAATCATTTAGTCACCTTCAGAACATTTTAAACAAATGCTTCTATAGAAACACAGGTGATTATAGAATTGCATTAAAAATGACAATCCTTTACTGCTATTTTCTTACAGATATCCCAAGTGTCATGCCACAGTCCCTAGTTTTGCATACTATAACTACATGTCTACCACTAAAAATCAAATACAACCTATAGTCACTTCTAAACATGCTTAATTCCATAAAAACAACCAAATTCAGCAAGAAAAAAAATGTCTCTAAATTAGAATCTCAATTAGAATCATCAAGTAAGCCAAATTCTAAACTAAGGAATGGGATCAATATGGAACATTAGTAGAATACAATTTTTATTTTCATGCTGATTACAAAATGTATGTCTACCCCTAAGTACGTAATCAAAAGAAATGAAAATATGTGTCTACAAACATACTTGTATGTGATTATTCATAGCAGCATTATTCATAACAACCCAAATCGGAAAACAACCCACATGTCCCTCCTAGACGCATGGTTAAGCAAATTACAGCACAGCATTGGGATATCGTATAAGGGGATGCTACTCAGCAAGAAAAAGGAACTAGTTACTGATCACTGCAACAGCGTGAGTGAATCTCAAAAACACTATGCTGAGCAGAATCCAGACACATATGTGCCATTTTCTAGAACAGCAGGACTCATCTAGAGTGATGGACCCCAAGTAAACGAGGGGTTGAACCATGAAGGGTGTGAGTTGCCTCCTGGACTGGTGGAAACATTCTGTCTTTTGGTTGTGATGATGGTTACATGGTCTTAGTTTATTCCATTATCATCAACAGGGCAGCTTATAAACAGTAGATATCTATTTCCAGAGGCCGGAAAGGCCAAGGTCAAGGAAACAGGAGATTTGGTGTCTAGAGAGGATCTGGTCTGTGACCTTGGGGATTAAGAACTAAACGTATGAATTTTGGGGAAATACAAACATTCAGACCATAGCACACAGGTGTATACATTTGTCAAAATGCACTGAACTGAACTACAGACTCAATTTGGTAGCATTTTGTTGTATACAAATTATACCTCAAAAAATTTATAAAAAATATAAAAATGAAAAATAAACAAAAATATATGTACTTCACATATAGTAAAGGTAGCAATCAAAAATCATGAGATGGAGAACTTGAATCACCTTGCTGTGGTTGTCAATTTTCTCTTCATCCTTTGATATGGTCCCTTTTCTTTTTTTGGCAGTATTGTTTTTTTAAATTAATATGTTTTACTTTTTAGAAAATTTTTAGATTTCCAGAAAAATAAGCAGATAGTACAGCGAATTTCCATGATGCCTCACTCATAGTTTCCCCTTTTATTAACATTTTCCACTAGTGCGGGTACATTTGTTACAACTGTTGAGCTAATTTGTAGGTCATTGATAGATAAGTAAATTCTGTCCTGTCTGCTTGTGATTGCAATTGGCTCCCTGCCCTCCAGTGTAATCACCAGTTCTGCCCAACGTCTCTCATATTATATGAGTAAAATGATTTTCTTAACATATATTCATTTTTATATCTGTATGAAAGTCATGATTTTACCTTTTCCTGAATATTGTCTTTTAATGGAAGCCCTGCAGTTTACACCCAAGAACTTCACAGGAAGAGATTCTCAGTGTGAATTTTACATCTCAAGTATCACTGACATGTCCAGAGTTACTGAAGGGAAGGGCAGACCAGGTCTTTGGAGGCATAGGGAGACAGTAGTTGTCTGAGTATGTGAACCCAATCTTGACCATGGAGTCTCTGCACGGAGAATGGTGTAAGGTACAAGAAGTTGATGAGGAAGTAGCCCAATAGCAAACTGCGATGAAAGAACATGCACCAGTTTTGGACAAAAAGGAGAAGAATCCGACAGGATATTTGCAGCACCCTGTATCCAGAATTCATTGATTTGGAAGGCAATTGGTGGGAAATAAAGAAGCTGCAGATAATAAAGAACCACAGCACCTCATGTTTTTCAGAACTTTTGGGTTGAACCTCAACTTTTGGTTTGAGCCCCAGGGTGGAGCCCCGGGTCTCATGCAGGTAGAGGTCCTCCCTGTGGGGCATGCCACTCACCATCCAGCAAGGAAGATTCCAAGGGTCCTGACATGCAGGAGCAGTGCACATGCCCCAGGGCCCGTCTTTGTCAGCACAGCTTAAATGTCCTTGTAAGATAACCATCTGTCTTCTTAAGTGATGCATGGCTGTGTTTACTAATCAGAAATTAATTCTGATGATAGAATTCAATTGAGTATTGATGTTGGTGTGTCATAATGATATTTTGCATGAAGACCAAGTTCAGTCTGCAAACCCAGAAGACTTTGTGCTGACATGATTCTGGAGGCTGCTCTAAGGTCAAACCAAGTCAGGAGTTGTTCCAAGGTGATGATCCTCCTCAGGCTGCCTCTCAAAACAGACAGCAGTACACATCTACCTAGTCCCGGGTATGTACCGTCTCAGCAGGGAGGTGGCAGCACCCATGGCAAGCACCCACGGGGAGGGCACCATCTGGGGTCCAGCGGTTCACAGGGCAAGCTTCCTATTCCTTACCAAGTGTGTAAATCTTGGACAGTTACTTACCTGCTCTGGACCTTAGGATCTGTATTTCTGTAAAATGGAATTAGTAACAATCCCAGCTTTGCGGGGCTGCAGAGACCAAAAATATACATCTTCAAATACATAGGATTGATGCATACAGGCCGTGAAATGATACCTGCGGTCATCAGTGTAACTGTGCCATCTGTTTCAAACTTAGAAAGATGACCAGGTACAAAATAGGGTGTTAAAGAATGACCTCACTGATTGTCCTATAGAAACATGGTGAGGCCAGGCTCGGAGGCTCAGCCTGTAATCCCAGCACTTTGGGAGGCTGAGGTGAGTGGATTGCCTGAGCCTGTGGGATCGAGACCCACCCAGGCAACTTGGCGAGACCTCGTCTCTACAATAAATCAAAAATTAGCCGGGCGTGGTAGAGTGCGCCTGTAGTTCCAGCTACTGAGAAGGCTGAGGCAGAAGGATCGCTGGAGCCCAGCAGGTCGAGGCTGCAGTAGCCGGGAGCATGCCACTGCACTCCAGTCTGGGCAACAGAGTGAGACTCCAACTCAAAAAAAAAGAAAAAAGAAAGAAACATGGTGAAAAGTTATAATCAAAAATTAACCACAGCTACCTCCAGGTGAAGAGATTGTGGGAGATTTTTCGCCCTCATGCTTTTTCGGTGTTTAACTTAAGAAAAAAATAATGTATTATCATTGATGTGTTACTTTTTATAATAAAAATAAAGAGTGTTATCTTCAGTTTTAAAATTGAAATTGCTGCCTGTGATTTTAAATGGGAGCAAGTCATGTATAATCTCAGCTCTACTGACTCTATGGCACAGAAAGAAAGGAATGTTGTCTGGGGTAAATCACATCCTATTGTTCTGTGAAGGGAATGGCAATGGAGGGAGTGTCCTGCAGGGTTCAGTCTTCCTCATGTGAAGGGTTGATGGTGCAAACATGCAGGAATAGATGGTGGAAAGATGGATGGTGGAAGGATGGAAGGAGACTTCCCTTGGCAGATGCACAAAGCAGGCGTACAAGAAATGGGCAGTGACAGGGAAGAGAGGGGATTCCAGGAAGGCATCTAGCCCATCATGATGCCATGCTGTCAGAGGGCTGTGTGTGGTGTGCAGAGACACAAGGTCTCACTCTGTCACCCACGCTGGAGTACAGTAGTGTAGTCATAGATCATTGCAGCCTAGACCTTTTGGGCCCAAGCAATCCTCCTCAAACTGGGACTACAGGCATGCACAACCATACCTAGCTAATTTTTTAATTCTTTGTAGAGATGGAGGGTCTTGCTATGTTGCCCAGGCTGATCTCAAACTCCTGGCCTCGAGCAATCTTCCACCTCAGTCTCCCAACGTGGGATTACAGGCATGAGCCACTGCACTTGGCATACATTTTTGATGTAATGTCTAACTGTTCTGTGCTGTGACAATTTTAACTATTTTTGCTGTTTGGTGTGTGATAAAGAGAGGTAATGTGGATTGCCACATAGACTTGTCTCTATTTTGGCCCCTAAAACACACACATACCCCCTGCTCTGACAGTCAGATATTCCATCTGGTCCGTGGGGAAATGCTGGGATTTCAGTTGGCTGATTGATCATGTGGTCCTTGCGAGGACAGTCTGCAGCACGATGGGGCATCCAGAGGTGCACAGAGCACTTGAAAGGACATGCAAAAAAACAGCAACGCCTTCCTGGATGCTCACTAGCTCCACCAGCCTTCTGAAGGCTGTTCAGTGTGAGAGTCACTCATGTGGTGGCACATGGCCTGGAGACTCCACCAACTCGAGGCTGCCTGTGGCTCCTGCAGGCCGGTGGGGATGTGGGCAGCTTCACTGTGCCAGAGGACATCTGCCTGGAAGAAGGACATCGGTGAGGCTATATGAAAACCCTCCTTGTGTGAGGTATATCCAGGTCACACCAAGGCATCCTTCCAATAAATGCCTTCACTGCGAGAATTGTAGGTTATCTCATTTCTCCCCTTTCAGAAATATAACCGAAATGATCTAGATCAGAATATCCAAACAGAGATTCACAGTGGACAGTTTAGTGTGTCTGTCCAGAGCCCGTGGGAGAGGCCAGGCTGAAGATATATCCATTGGAGCTATCTTGTGCGCTGACTTACTTACATTAACTCTACTCTATGCATTTGGCAAAAAGCAAAAACATATTTTTCTTATAACGTGGCCGCTAAATGCAAGCCAACAAGTTCATCTGGCGCTTAACTAAAGAAACAACCTTCTGTTCCAACAGCGGAGGAAAGCTGGCGGTACAGGGTTTCTCGATTGGTAGTATATACATTCAGAATCGTGTAGACAGTATTTTAGAGAAATTTACAGATTTTCGAAGATAAATTTAACTCTGCTTTATTTTTGCCTTTCACGCTTGCTTTAGATCCAAGCCCCCTTTGAACAAGTCAGCCCCCTGTGTTGGGGTGACTCTGTGTCAGGGTGTCGTTGGAACATGGGTGGTGACAGTTATGGTCACTGAAGAGAGTTCACAGAGTAAGAAGAGAGATCTGGGGGCGAAAGCCTAGGGCACATCAACATTTAAAAGCAGGTAGAAAAGCCCACAAGGATTCCAAGAGAATTAGAACAGAGACGAATAAAGAACCAAAAGTGAGTTTCAGAGAGTGATTAACAGCATCAAAACAAAACAAGGCAAACAAGGAAGATGAATACTGAAAAGTGACCACTGACTTTGGAAATTCAGACACTGATGACTTTAGCAAAAGGTTGTGCTATCTCTAAAAAACAAAAAAAGTAAAAACAATAACAATGTGAAAAGGGTGGTAAGGAGGCAGAGCCCTGGAACTCTTCCCTGAAGAGGAGGAAAGAGAGAGGGAGGTAGACAGGGAGGAACCAGCGCTTGGTATTTCCCACCTTAGCTGCATGTGCCTTGGTGCAGTTTAGAGGCCAAGCACAAGACCCAAAAGAAAAGAGGAGATGACTGAAGCCACATAGTGCTGGAGAGACAGATGCGCCTATGTGCTAAGTCACATCCACTGGTAGGAGAGCCAAGGAGGAAGCCAGGCTGGTAGATACGTAGACGCCTCTGTGTTGAGGAAGAAAGACGTGCTGTGGACAAGGGGAGGGAAGATCATTTCTGACTGCTTCCACTTTCTCAGTGAAATAGAAATAAGCAGAGCCACATTCCACATGCAAGGAGAGGAGCTTCAAACACAGGTAAAATGTGAACAGCCTTTAAAGGAAACGTGGGAAGCTAAGAAGGGATCTCAGGACTTGCAAATATGGTGAAGGTGGCTTCCTGTGTGTGGAGGAGTTGATGTCTGCATCTCATGTGATGGCTTTCAGGACCATTCATCCTGGCCGGTGCAGGAGTATGGAAGGCAGATGGAGCATCAAAGGCATCACCCACCCACCACAGAGTCCGGCAGTGCAGCCTTGCAGAGGTGCTGAGAACTGGGGAGGCAGGGTGGACGGAGGGAAGGCGCTGGATGAGAACCGTGGGGTCTGGCCCAGAGGGTGAGGAGGTGAGGCCATGGGGGAACCCACAGTCTGGAGAGGAAAAGCATCCAGGGCCTGGAGATGGCTGTGGTGTCAGCCAGAGCATAGGCCTGTGGAGACAGGAGCATGGGAACTGGCAGAGCAGGAAGGCATGTTGAAGAAGAGAAGACTGAGGCATCCTGGGAGAGTACCAGGCCCGAGAGGTCCATTTGAGGTGAGTGGAAGATGTGGAGAGGAAGTGAAGACCCTGAGCCTGAGTAAACACAGAGCTATGAGACGAGAGTCGTGGATGGGTCATTCGCAGAGGCCTTAGGTGCAGTGGAGGAAAGACAGTGAACCTGAAACCAAAACCTGAGTGAATGTGGAGGGTGAGAAAAATAAGGTTGGGAGGAGGTCAGGATGACCCCGAAAGGTTGGTGTAGGTTAGCAGGAGAACAAGTTTACATGGTGGATGATGTAGTTGGATTGTTGCCCCCTCAAATCTCATGCTGAAGTGTGACCCCCAGTGTTAAGGTGTGGCCTGGAGGGAAGTGATTGAGTCATGGGACGGACCTCTCATGAGTAGCTTGGTGATGTTCTTGAGGCCATGAGTGCGTTCTCGCTCTATTAGTTCACTTGAGAGCTGGTTGTTTAAAACAGCCTGGCACCTCCTTCTTTTCTTGCTCCCACTCTCGCCATATGACATGCCGGCTCCCTTCACTCCTTCGCCTTCCACCATGATTGTAGTAGCTTCCTGAGGCCACACCAGAAGCAGATGTCAGCACCATGCAGAACCATGAGACAAATACACTTATTTTCTTTATAAATTTCCTATCTCAGCCGGGCTCATCAGCTCAGCCTGTAATCCCAGCACTTTGGGAGACCAAGGCGAGAAGAACTGCCTGAGCCCAGGGGTTCAAGACCAGCCTGGGCAACTTGGTGAGTCCTCGTCTCTACAATAAATCACAAAAACTAGCTGGGCATGGTGGCATGCATTTGTAGTTCCAGCTACTTGGAAGACTGAGGCTGAAGGATCGCCTAAACCCAGCAGGTCGAGGCTGAGGTGGCTGTGAGTGTGCCACTGCACTCCGGTCTGGATGATAAGAGTGAGACTCCAACTCAAAAAAATAATAAATAGATAAATAAATTTCTAGCCTCAGGTATTCCTTTATAGAAATGAGGAGCGAACCGATACAGCAGGCAAACACAATGGTCTGAAATTGTCAGGTTGCAACTTCAACACCAGCAACGCCTGGAGGGTCTGAAGAAGGAAGCCCTGTTTCACACAGAGGAGTCTCCCTGCAGAAAATGAGTGTTACACCAATTAATATTCAACCTTTCTTTCCACAACACACCAAGAATAGAATACATGCCAGCACTGTGCTAAGCAACTAGAAATATAGCAGTGAATGAGATAGGCACTGCCCTGGCCTCATTGGAGGTTAGCATCTCTAGTCAGCAAGACCCCTGGCAGACAACCAGAAAAAGCCTTGAGCCTGCACTTTATGAGGCTGTGTAGATGCAGCTGTGGGAAGAGTGTGACAGGCTAAATCAACCAAAGCTGTCCCAGGAGTAAAGATATGCACACAGCCTGGCAGGCGTTGATATTGATAATGTTGATAAGCCTTCCCATGTCATTAAAAAGTCACTGATAGAGCTGTTTACTAAGAAGCAAACTCTGGTTTATTGTATCTTTAGGGGTTATTTACATTACAACAAGGCACAGAATCTATTGATATGGAAATCAGTTGAGAGTGCTTTAATAGCAAAACAACCACAGAACTGTATAATGTTATTCCAAAACATAATACCTAAGAACCATATGAAAGTTAAATTTAAATGTTATATGCATGCACGATGGAACATTTCCCAGACGCTTTTAGAAACACTGTTATAGAGTGCTGTTCTAGTACCAAATGATAAGAGCAGTGAACAGAGCCACCGATGAGTTATAGGTAGATAACACGTGACAACTGCATGCAAGCTACATGTAAGGTCATTGTTCCCTTGACACTTAGGAAGCTTTATCCAACAATAGTATTTTCAATTATGATCAGTACATTTCTGAGAGAAACATTCAACAATTTAGATCCACTTTGGAAAAGTATCCTTTCATTGCCATGTCTACAAATACAATCAATACATTCGTAAGCTTCTATTTTTAAAAAAACAATAATATCAGGAAGATAGAATGTAAACAACAAGATCAAGTTATCAGTGATAAATCTTTTCATAAATAAATGTAATAAAATAAGCTATAAAATTGAAAGCAAAAATAATCATAAAACCTTGAGAAATAGATGATAATGTGCTGTGGAAGAAGGAGAGAATAAGAAGGAAGAAGAAAGAAGATGAGTAACAAAGATGTATCTCGATACACTGTATTCCTGGAGCATAAGTTCAAGCTTAAATCCCAAAGCAAATGCAGTTTACCCCCCACCCCTACCCATCCACATACACTTTGCAGGGCAGTTGCTGCCTGGAACAGACTCCAGGCTGGAACACAAACCGACCTTCCCTCGGAGAGTCCTGGCTTAGGAGAGGTTTATCCAACAATAGTATCCAACTCAGTGTGTGTTTCTCCAAACTCCATGCGATTGTTCTAGAGGCCCCTACCTTCCTGCTACTGTGCACCTTTTTTTTTTTATCAGGATAACTTGTTTTATAGGTCATATGAAGAAGAGCCCCCAAACACCCGGAATTATCTTTTGGAAGGCAGGTCCCTTGTAGTACAGTCTTCTCATGCTTGGTAAGTGTACTAGGAAGCCATCGGCATCAATGTACCAGTCAGCGTTGTTGAGAGAGGTTACATTCAGCTTCACTGAATATTTTTTAGAGATTTTTTTCAAAGCATTTGCCCATTTCATGATGGGTGATTTACGAATGCACCTGCCCACATTGCATTGAGTGTTCAGCAGTTTTTGACCAAAACCAGCATGACTTCCATGCCTCACCCTCCCTATTCACCTGATCTTACCCTGAACAACCTTTTGGTTTCCTCAGATGAAACAAGTCCTCAAAGGGAAATATTTTACTGATGTGTAAGTGTCAACAGCAGAAACACTAAAAGTCATCCAAACTGACAAATTCAAAAACTGTTTTTAGCAGTGGAAAAGGCATCTCAATAGATGTATTACATCAAACAGAGAGGACTTCGAAGGTGACTGAAGTTTAAAAATGTAAGAATAAAGGCACAGTTTTTTAATAAATAAATTACAATTTTTGGGTGGTCCCCCCATATAAGTTACCAAAAATGTTCATTAATATGTCATAGAATAAATTTTCTTCTGTCTTCCATGAAAAAAATCAGAGATGTAGTACCACAGAAAACATACCTGGGCAAGGTATAAAAAATGATGGCCACACAGTCATTCAACAGCTTGGGAACTACTTAGTGCAAAGGACTTTGGGCAAAGCAGCATGAAGATGAAGATCTTGGTCATAAGCAGTAGAAACTGGCTGGCTGATTTTAACAGGAAAGAAATTTATCGGCAGACTCACAAGTAGTTCATAGAATCAGCAGAAAAACTGAAGAAACAGGCTAAAAGAAAAAAAAAATTCAGGAGCCATGGGCACTCAAACATCTGGAGCCACAGCAAAGTCCTATTCATCCCAGGTCAGGGTACTGTCACTAGCCTGTCCCAGGTGCACGCACTGCAAGACACTGTGGAACCACTGCCACTCGGGACAAGTTCAAACCATTCTTTCCCACTCATGTGATTCACTTCAGATTCCCTCTACGGAAATCAGTATAAAGATTTCTCCAAGAACTAAAAGTAGATCTGCCATTCGATCCATCACTCCCACTACTTAGTATCTACCCAATGGAACAGAGGTCATTATACAAGAAAGACACCTGCACTTGCATGTTCATTGCAGCACAATTCACAATTGCAAAGATGTGGAATCAACCTAAATGTGGAATCAACTGATCAGTGGATAATGAAAATGTGGTATAGATACACCATGGAATACTATGCAACTGTCAAAAAGAATGAAATAATGTCTTTTGAAGCAACTTGGATGGAATTGGGGAACATCATCCTAAGTGAACAGAAAACCAAACACTGAATGTTCTCACTTATAAGTGGAAGCTAAACTAAGGGTCTCAAAGGTGTATAGAATAGTATAATGGACATTGGAAACTCAGGAGGGGAAGGAGCAGAGGAATAAAAAAAATCACCTATCAGGTACAGTGTGCACAGGTGAGAGTGGTAGGTACTCTTAAAGTCCAGACTTCTTCGCCACTATATAAAGCAGCCATGTAAGCAAAAATTATTTGTACCCATAAAGCTATCAAAATAAAGAAAAATAAAAATGTGTTTTAAAGTTTGCAAGAATACAGAAAACAAAAACAAAACAAAACAGAGTCCCAAGTACAATTGGCCTAGCATAGATTTCATGCTCATGTCCTAGCTGTTGGACTTGGGAAGAGGGAAAATTTGGCTTATTTGACTTTTGGAGAGGGAGTTACTGCCCTACACTCCCCAAGACTCACAAAGTGGGGAACTGCCCCAAAGGAAGCTCAACAGCCAAAGACATTGTCAATGTCCATGTCAATCCAGAATTTGATCACACCACACATATGCTTTTTCCCTACACCTCCCCAAAGAGATACTATGACAGTCACACTGCAAATTGTCACGTGCAACATTTTGAATTTTATAAAGGTTCTCTTACCCTACCCATTCCCGGAGTCCTAGCCTTCAGCAGATTAAAGCTATTTATGCAGTGGGGCAATCATGCCTGCGTAAGATTGTAGGCATCTTCAGCCACTGAACTGGTTAGAAACCCAAGTATCCCAAAGGATCTTCTGGTTCATACACTTCCCTGCCTCTATTATAGAGAGCATTTATATTTTCCCTTGATAACAACAAATCAGTTTTCCCAGACAAGACTGCAATCTCTTGTTTGGCCCATTTACCCAAAAGGAAAAGAGCCCAAATGGCCTGGTGGAAGCCTCCACTTCTTATTCCAATAGAGCCATGTTCGCATCCTCTGGAAGCCTTACTCCTCTTCTCTACCACAAATACTTCAAGTTGGCAGAACAGCAACCAATATTGTATGAATGCATATTTGGAGTAATTGTGAATCTTCATGCTCATTTTCAACCCTTGTTTATTTGACTCATTTATAGAAAAATTATCATCATATATGACTATTGGCTCAGACTCTACTGTGGAATCATAACTCAACCCCACATGGTCTTTTCTTCCAGCTGGTGTTGTCACTGAAAATAGGCCATTCATGTTCTATGAGCAAACTCATTGCTTCTGCTGATGTGATGTTTTGTAAGACAAAGAAATTCTATGGGCATCAATCAGTACATGGCCTTCCTCCTTTCTTCTGTAATGTGAGTTCCTTTGTCAGTGGCAAATGAGAATCTATGACAATATACAAGGCATCCAATAAGCCTACACTGATGGTGCTACCAGGGGCGTGGCAGGCAAGAAAGGCACACTCGGGAAGGTGTATGTTCCAAGAGGAAATTGCTTCTTCCTCCATGACACAGGGTCAGTGTAGCCATCCCGCTCCCAGGTGGCCACAACCATAGTCATGGCACCATATCTGGGTTTAAGATGGACAGCTGTTGCTGACAACTGGTACACTCCACAAAGGTTAGCCTGAGAGAGAGGAATTCTCACCAAGAGAATTGAACCTTGTGTGCCTTATGTCTCTGCCACAAATATGCTATTTAGCTAGCTCTGAGGTGACTTAGGAAGGAGACTGTTTTCAATACAAAAAGGCCTCTTGGCCAGGTGTGGTAGCTCACGCCTATAATCCCTAACTTTGGGAGACTGAGGTAGGAGGATCACTTGAATCCAGGAGTTCAAGCTAGCCTGGACAACATAGCAAGAACTTGTCTCTAAAATAAATAATAAAAAAATTATTACAAATAAAATACACAAAAAGTCCTCTTGTCCCCCTTCTGTACTAGGGATCTCTCTCTCTCTCTCTCTCTCTCTCTCTCTCTCTCTCTCTCTCTCTCTCTCTCTTTTTAACCTTTCTCACTAGGGATCTCTTGATGACCATTTGTATGTGGTAGAAATAATATTATCTGAGCCCACTTGAAGAGATCTATGTACAAATCTCCCTTAAGTCTTGTTTCCAAACAAGTTCTTCACCAAATGACATAAAATGAATCAATGCAGAATAAGTGGTCAATTCAATACACTTGCTTATGCCTTCATCATTCAGCTCTGGAGTGCTGTAAACATCTGATGGCTTTTCGTATCACATCAACCTTTTTTGCTCTAGGCAGCTAAAGTCACATGATCATCTAGTCTCTTAATAATCAGGCCTTCTGCTTCTACTGGGGTGATTTGCAAGTTGAATCATTTCTCAAAACTTGCCAAAGAGTACATTGCTTGGTTCCAAATCTGAGGGGCCTCTGAGAGATCTAGAGAGCTTTTCCTGAGCTTCAACAAATTAGTCAACCCTCAGGGCATGTGGTAAAATGTTTATAAACTGTTTGAGGTAGCTTACCAAGTGTACTCTAACTTAGAAACTAAAGAGACTCACCAAATATTTCGCCTCTTTGTCTTAGTGATAGAAGATAGAGCACAAGACAGAGCAACTTCTCTTTCATGTTAGAGTGGTATAGCAGACTGTATTTTCCAAGACAGCCCCAAGAAGATGGTCCATCTCACATACTCTTTTTAAAATGGGATGTTGACTCTCCTACCATCAAGAGGTGGGGGCGATGTCCCCTTACCTTGAATCTGGTCTATGGGGGAAGTAAAGCCATATGACTCCCAAGGCTGGGTCATAAAGGGCAATATAGTTTCCACCTAGTCCTTTGGAGATATTTCTCCTTCGAACTTAGTTACCATGCTTGACAAAACCCAGGCTACCCAAAGAGGTCAGATGTAGGTATTCTGGTCAAAAAGTAAAGTCTAAAACTCTAAAATTGTTAAAAGAAAACATCAGAGAAAATCTTTGTGACCTTGAGTTAAGAAATGATTTATTAAATGTAACACCAGAAGTATAATCCTTACTTTAAAAAAAAATTTTTTTTTAAATTGGGCTTCATTAAAATGAAAAGTTTCTGCTCTGCTAAGGATACTGCTAAGAAAATGAAAAGGTAAAACACACAGATTGGTAGAAAATATTTGCAAAACACATATGTATCAAAGGACTTACATGTAGAATACATAAAATAATACAACTTAAAAATAAGACATACAACCCACTTTTTTAAATGGGCAAAAGATTCTAACAGACTTGTCAGTAAAGAAGATGAACACCCTGCAATCCCCCTACTGGGAATATACCCTGAAGAACACAAATCACTCTATAAAAAAGATACCTGCACACGTATGTTTATCGCAGCATTGTTCACAATAGCAAGAACCTGGAAACAACCATGCTGCCCATCAAAAGAGGACTGGATTAAAAAAATGTGGTACATATACACGATGGAATACTACGCAGCCATAAAAAGAACAAAATCATGAATTTCGCTGCAACCTGGATGGAACTAGAGTCTATAATACTGAGTGACCTCTCACCAAAACAAAAATCCGAATATCACATGTTCTCACTCATATAATGGACCTTGAACATCCAATGCAATACTATGAGAAAATGACGGATGGTACTGGGAAACTATGGGAGGGAGGGGGATGGGATTAACAGTAGCAAATATCCGTCGGGGGATGGGAAAACACTTCTTATCTACAGGGTGCCTGAATGAAACGTCATTGTACACCTAACCCTTAACTGTACCCCACAAAACCATAATAAAAAATACTGATTAATGAAAAAAAAAAAAAAAGAAGATGAACAAATGACCAATAAGTGTATAAGTGTCTGAAGAGAAGATTCTCTGAGTTATTTGGCCTCTGGTCATATATATATTTGATTTATTATATTTCTTAACATACAAATATCTAATTGTTCAAGCACCATTCATTGAAATAAATTGTCCTCTTCCCCAGTGTATTATCTTGGCAAAATGACCATACACAGATGCTCCTTGACTTACAATGGAGTTAACAAACCCATCAGAAACTGAAAATATGGTAAGTTAAAATGCATTTAAGGCTGGGCACAGTGTCTCATGCCTGTAATCCCAGCACTTTGGGAAGCTGAGGCGAGAGGATTGCCTGAGTCCATGAGTTCAAGACCAGCCTGGGCAACTGGGCAAGATCACGTATCTACAATAAATCAAAAAATTAGCTGGGCATGGGGGCACGCACCTGTAGTCTCAGCTACCTGGAAGGCTGAGGCAGAAAGATTGCCTGCTCAGCAGGTTAGGACTGTGGTAGCTGTGGTTGTGCTTCTCCAGCCCGGGTAACAGAGTAAGACTCAGACTCAAAAGAAAAGAAAATGCTTTTAATGCACCTAACCTACCAAATACCATAGCTTAGACTAGCCTACCTTAAATGTGCCCAGAACCCTTACGTTAGCTTATAGTTGGCCACATCATCTAATACAAAGCCTATTTTAATGCTAAAGTGCTGAATAGCTTGTATAATTTATTAACTACTCTATTGCAAATGAAAAACACAGTATGGGTGCTGGAAGTATGATTTCCACTGAATGCGTATGGCTCTCGCACCGTCATGAGGTCAAAAATTCTAAGTGGAAACATCATAAATCGGGGACTGTATGCACAGGACTGTTTCCGGACTCTCTGTTCCATTGATCTATCTATTCTTATACAAATAGCACACTCTATTGATTACTGTTGCTTTACAGCAAATCTTGAAATCAGGTAGGTTAAGTACTCTAACTTTGTTCCCCTAATTCAAAACTGTTTTGGCTGTTCTAGATCCTTTGCATTTCTATCCATATGCTAGAAACAGCCTGTCAATTTCTACCCAGAAATGCCTGCCAAAAATTTTATTGAAAGAACATTACATATATAGATCAATTTGCAGAGAATTTTGATATCTTAAAAATATCATCTTCCAATCAATGAACATAGTATATTTATACTTTTTTTAGTTCTTCTTTAATTTTGTCTATATTTTCTAGTTTTCAGTATATAAGTCATACACATCTTTTGTTAAATTTATACCCAACTTCATGTTTTTAGTTATTCTAAAAACACAAATTAATTATCCCCCAACTCTTGGATATACTGTTCTTTTCCTCATGTCTCTCATCTTTTAAAAAATCTTTGTGCTTTAGTTTGAATCATTTCTTTTGACATATATTCAAATATCACTGAGTCTTTATCCAGTCTACAGATATGTCCATCTAAGGAATTTTGAATCACTAATATCATGGGTTTTTAAAAAAATTTCTGGCATTCCTACTTGACTTTAAAAACTTGGTTTATATCTTGTGATGTTATGCTGTAGAGAATAGTTTTCTACCAGGGCTCCTGGTTCAGAACCCCCAAAGACCTTGCTACAGTCTTTTGTTATAATGTTGTGTGTGTCAGGCCTCAGGACAGTCTCAGAAACAGAATCTTGTCAACCTTCTCCTGTCCTTCTTCCACTTGCCTCTTGCCTTTTCCCACCTTCTGACTATAGATTTAAGACTTTCCCACAGGGTCCTGCCCCATGCCCTGAGGGAAGGAAGGCTGGCAGCATGAGGCTTCTATTAGAACCCAAGAGGCCTGGGTTCCAGAGCTTCCAGATCTGAACATGTGGAGGTCCTTGGAGTGGGGCACCCGGGAGGACAGAGAAGCCCCGTGCCCTTCCCCACACCTTGCCCCACGTGTCTCTTCAGCTTTATCCTGTGTGCTATGCTTTATAAACTGGTAAACGTAAGTAAGTGTTTCCCTGAGTTCTGTGAGCCACTCCAGCAAATTAATCAAACCCAGAGAGGGTGTTGTTGGAATCTCAACTTGAAGCAGGTTGGTCAGAAGTTCTGGAAGCCCGGACTTGTAACTGGTGTGGGGGGGAAGGGGAGCAGTCTTGTGGGACTGAGCCCTCACTCTGTGGGATCCAATACTCTCCAGATAGATGGTGTTGGAATTGAATTGGAGGACACCCACCTGGTGTCTGCTGCTTGGTGGTGGGGGAAACCCCACATTTAGTCACAGAAACCTTGTCCCGTGTGATGATGGCTGTGACAGCAAAGGGAAACACAGTTTGGGAGAGTTTTAATCCCATCTCTTTAATCATATCTCCTTTCAACACATTTCAGCACACCTCTACCTGAAATTTCCCACTACTCATGAATTTATTGTACCACTAGATCCTTTAATATATCAGTCATAACTATCTTAAATATTTCAGGCATCTAAGTCATCATCAGTCCTTGTTTTGATGATTGTTTGATCTTCTGAAGATGTATTCTTTTTTCCTCTTATTTTTTGTGTGTCTGCATCTCATAATTTTTGTTTGAATGTAGAAAAAGAACAGTAGAAATTGTTGGAAATAATATTTATGCCCCAAATGGGGCAAGTCTTTTTTCCTGTTAAGTCACCGGTGTGTGAAATTAGTCAGTCTAGTCAGAACCTGAGCTGGGTTGGGTTTTCTTCCCTGTCTCCTTGCACCAGTGGTGGACTGCACTACCTTGACCTCCACATGAGCTCTGGAGCATTGGAGGTGTCTTCAGCCCGTGTCCTTCACACGGGGTTTTCTCAGGACCTGCTCCCCAGCACCACGGAAGTGCTCTCTTGTTCTCATCCCAGAGTAGACTCTCCCACTTGTTTCTCAGTGCTCGTGGTAGAGGTGGGTACTTCCTTTTCCAGCCTCTAGCTTAGGTGACCTTTGAAACCTGAGTCTCAGGCGGGGGATGCGTTTGACTTTTCTTTCCCTTCCCTAGTAGACAACATTTCCGTTTCCTCAGAGCAGAGGCAAGAGCAAGAAATCTGCTTCTGAAAAGGCCAGGTAGTAAGTATCCGAGGCTTGAAGGTCAGGTGGTCTCCATCCCAGGTGTTCAACTCTGAGGTTGTAGCATAAAAGTAGCCACAGACACCAAGCAGACGGACAGGTGTTGCTGCATTCCAGTGTGATTTTATTTACAAAATAGGAAAATGAACCTGAGCTGGACGGTGGACTGTAGTTGGCCAACTCCCAGTCTACAGTACTGGGAGTTTCCACCTCTCTCCCATGCAGCCAGACACTCCCCTGTAGGAGCTGGGTTCTAGGACACGAACACGTGTTCTATGCCTTCCCCCATTGGCTGCTGATCTTGTGTCCATGAAGGATGCTGGGCACGCACAGGTTTCCGGTCCACAGCAAATAGCGTTTGCCTCTCACAGAGAAGTGTCTGGGGCACAGGCAGGGCTCCTTCTCATCACCAATCAGCTCTGATCACCATCCTGTACTCATGCTGGGGCCAGTGTGGTTGGGCTTCCCTGGTGCTCCCGCTGCACCCTCAAACATCAACAGTGTGCCCACTGGTGCTTCTCAAGGGGACGCTGTTCATCTCCTACCTTCCTGTGTCTTCATGTTCAGTTTTTCTTGTGGACTTGGTGGACTCAAAATCACTCAAGGAAGACAGCTGGCCAGGAGGTACAGACTCCTCTCATGTCTGGAGCATCCAGAGATTCTAAACAGATTCAAGAATTTGTTAGGCGGGGTTTAGTGGTTCAGGTCTGTAATTCCAGTGTTTTGGGAGGCTGAGGCAGAAGGATCACTTGAGACCAGGAGTTCAAGAACAGCCTGGGCAACATAGCAAGATTCCATCTCTACAGCAATTTTATTTTATTTTATTTTTTTGAGTTGGAGTCTCACTCTGTCACCCAGACTAGAGTGCAGTGGCCGCTCCCGGTCACTGCAACCTCTACCTGCTGGGCTTCAGCGATCCTTCCACCTCAGTCGTCCAAGTACCTGGAACTATAGGCGCGTGCTACCACACGCAGCTCGTTTTGATTTATTGTAGAGATGAGGTCTCACCAAGTTGCCCAGGCAGGTCTCGAACCTGTGGGCTCAGGCAATCCACTCACCTCAGCCTCCCAAAGGCACAGGATTATAGGCTGAGCCACTGAGCCCGGCTCTACAGCAATTTAAAAAATTTGCTGTTTATAGTGGTTCATGCCTGTAGTCTCAGCTACTTGAGGAGCTGAGGTGGGATGATTGCTTGAACCCAGGAGTCCGAGGTGCGGTGAGCTATGATTGCACCACTGCACTCCAGTCTGGGCAATACAGCAAGACCCTACCTATAAAACCACAAAAATGTCTATAAGAATTTGTTAAAATTTCACTTCTTTCTCATTACTCACTTTCACGATTTGCCCCCTTTTCTCTTTAGTTTGGATAAAGGAATAAGACAGAGTGTGTCTCACCTCTCATCAGAGAAGCTTGTAATTATGCTCTATAATTCAGTTCCACTGGTTGTCTTGAAAGCTCAGTTTTCTTTTTTTTTTTTTTTAGTTGGAGTCTCACTCTGTCACCCAAACTGGAGTGCAGTGGCCGCTCCCGGCCACCGCAGCCATGACCTGCTGGGCTCCGGTGATCCTTCCACCTCAGCCTTCCGAGTAGCCGGAACTACAGGTGTGCGCTACCACGCCTGGCTGATTTTTTGATTTATTGTAGAGATGAGGTCTTGCCAAGTTGCCCAGGCGGGTCTCGAACCCGCAGGCTCAAGCAATCCACTCACCTCAGCCTCCCAAAGGCGCGGGATTACAGACTGAGCCACCGAGCCCGACTGGATAGTTTTTCTTATTGCCAGAGTAGGAGTAACAATCTCTTGTGAATTTCTCCTCCTAAACCCAAGAAATATTTTTACAAAACTGAAATAAAAAGATAAAATAGAGAACATAAAAGTGTTTCATTCAGATATGAGTCTGGAAAATAATTACTTTGCAAATGCAAGGTTATGTGTGTGTGTGATGAACCACGATGTAGCATTCACTTTTTCTGTGGATGCCAGGTAAAATCCGGAAGAGCACAACCTCCCTCTGCCTTTCTCCTTCCATCTGTGGCCAACTGTCCCCCTTCCCCACCCTGCATAACTTCCATTGGACATTCTTTCTTTCTTTCTTTCTTTCTTTCTTTCTTTCTTTCTTTCTTTCTTTCTTTCTTTCTTTCTTTCCTTCCTTCCTTCTTTCTTTCCTTTTCTTTCTTTCTCTCTTTTTTTTGTTAGAGTCTCACTCCATTGCCCAGGCTATAGTGCAGTGACATGCTCTCAGCCACTGCAGCCTTGGCTTGCTGGACTCAGGTTATCCTTCCGCCTAGACTCCCAAGGTTCATCACTTTCTTAAGAAGCTTGGGCCCATGCCTGGTGCTCCCATGGTATCTTATTCTTCCCTTGCTTTAGATCTTACCACGTAAGCAGCTTCAGATAGCTTTTCTGCTCTCAGAGGACATGCCTGGGGGTAAGGGGAGAAAAACAGAGAGACCACCCAGCTGACAGGCCAACTAAGCACTGCAGAAGTGTGAGGATGCAGCAGGTAGCAGTCCCACAATGACTTGTCAACCCCGGGAATTCATTTTCTGTAGCTACAACTGTTCCCAACCCTGATTTCAAAGTGATACTAAGGTAGATGTTCTACATAAGCATCGACATTAGGGAAAGGATGTTATTTATAATGAACTCATGTTCCTAGCAGTCAGTAAATCAATTCAAGAAGCATTTTTTTTTCAAGGTGGTGAAGAATGTAATATGGCCCATGGTAAAAAGGCCAGTCTAAACCACACGATAAAACAGCTTAAAAGGGTGTTGTTGCTGGCACTGCCTTAGAATTGCAAAGATGAATGAGATAGATTCCTTGCCCTCTGAGAGCTGAGGATACAGCAGAGTGACAGATACTCAAGCAGACTGGCAGGAGGCATGTGAAAAGTTCTAGAGCAGAAATCTACAATCTGACGAATGCACGTGGAAAGGGTCCTAATCTCAAGTGTGGGGTGGGTGGGGGTTTGGGGGAGGACTCACAGGAGGATGTGGGGACAGGACAACCTGAGACACCATCCTCTAGAGTATTCATAAGAGATAGCCTATCACCGCTCTTGTTCTGAGCATTTTGAACTTAATCCTCATGTAATCCTCTATGAGATATGCCATCATAGTTTCCCAAGTTGACACATGGGGAAACTGCCACAGATAAGTCAATGAACTTGCCCAAAGTCACACAGCTATCAAGTGGAAGACTGGGTATTCAAATCCAGGAATTACAATTCCAAATTCTATGTTTTAATCATTAAACATACTGCCTTTATTTTCGAGTAATATTTTCCCCAGCATTTCTTATATTGTTGTAGTGAAGTTTTAGATCTTACCACATAAGCAGCTAGCATCAAGAGCAATTCATCACTTGGACAGCAAGTATGCTGCATTTCTACTGGGAACAGTCCCACAGCACCCTTCATTTCATTGATCACAACAGGTACCCAACTGTGTTGTCATTACTGTTTCAGTCTCTCTCTCCACCAGCCTCTGGGCTCTGTGGTGGCAAGGACTACATCAGTACTGGTCATAGATATATTCTTAGCATATAGCATGGTGCCTGGCACAGGGTGGTAAGTAGATGCTTGCTAAAGGACAGAGAAGCCTCAGAACATTTACACAGAGATATGAGAAACAACTGCTGGAGAAGCAATCTTGACAACTACTTACAATACCATTAAGCTTTAGGGGCGGCTTTATATACCTTACTTTCAGGCAGTGCTTATGATGGGAACGTCATAAAACTGGGTTGTATCTTTGATCTGTGAAAGATCCAAGGACTCAACTATTGCTTACTAAATAGAATGCTGATGAGATTAAGAGTAATGGTGTTCTTAGCTTTTTTACATAAAGAAGAAGCGTTAACTTCCAAACTCTTCAATTTCCCATTCAGTTAAATGACAAGACCTCCTTTGAAAAAGTGCAGATGTTTAGAGAGAGGAGGGAGAGAGTTGAAGGGGAGTGTCATAACCCTGCTTTTGCTGAAGAGGCAGTAAACCTCACCTTGAGGGTTAATGCTTTATGACGCATGGAGGCTTACTGTGGTCACATGAAAAACAGCATCCCGCTCTATAAAGGACATTGGTGTTTGCAATAAATTAAATTCTAAATAGATGACAGCAATGATTCTCAAACGTTAAGATGCATCACAATGACCTCAAGGGATTGTTAAAATGCAGATTTCTGGGCTTGCCTCAGCCCCCAGTGTTCCTGATTTGGAAGATCTGGGGTGAGGCCAAGAATTTCTGTCTCTAACAAGTTCCCAAGTATGTAGTGCTGCCTTTTGGAGGCTGTCCATTGAGAACAGCTGGACATAGCAACAAGCCTTCCCCTTCACCGACGCTTCTGTAATCTCACCTATTGTGACATTCCTCCACTCTCTGTTTAAGCTCAGGTATTGTTCCTCATCCTAGAAAATTCAGGATTTTCTAAGGATAATCTAAGGATTTTCTATCTGAGAATCCCTTAGAAATGCTTAGATACAAATAGTCACGGACCATTGCAATAAACATACATTTTTATGGCACTCCTTTAATAAGAGGCTGGAAGGTGGATGGTCAGCACTTTTTGAGTATAATAACATGGTAAGGTCAGGGCTTAGGATTTCCTTTTCCGGCAATATGACAGTTTAAATCACCTAAAAACTTCACTACAACAAAATAAGAAATGCTGGGAAAAATATTACTTGAAAATAAAGACAGTATGTTTAATGATTAAAACAGAATTTGGAATTGTAATTCCTGGATTTGAATACCCAATCGTTCACTTGATAGCTGTGTGACTTTGAGCAAGTTCATTGACTTTCTGTGACAGTTTCCCCATGTGTAAACTTGGGAACCTGTGATGGCATATCTCATAGAGGGCTACATGAGGATTAAGTTCAAAATGCTCAGAACAATATCTGGACCCTGTGTATACTCCATATCAGTATTAGCTCTTATTGTTGTTGTTGCTATTATCTGCTAAGAAAACTTGGGAAATATCCAATTGCTCAAACAAAAGTAGAGCAGAAACCAGCCCAGACCCTGTGGGGAGTTGATCTCAACAGTCCAAGGGCTTGAGTTTTTCTGCCTGTGCAGAGAGCTGCCTAAGGCTATAATCACAACAAAAGAGTCAACAAAGTTTCCACTTACCAGATAAGAAAGTCAGGTTAGTTTGGACTGAGTTCTGAATAGAAAAGATTTCCTCGAAAATCTATAACCATCGACCTTTGACTCCCATGATTATGGAGTTCAAATTTATACTTCTAGCCGGGCTCGGCGGCTCAGTTTGTAATCCCGTGCTTTGGGAGGCTGAGGTGAGTGGATTGCCTGAGCCCGCGAGTTCGAGACCCGCCTGGGCAACTTGGTGAGACCTCATCTCTACAATAAATTAAAAAAAAATTAGCCGGGCGTGGTAGCACGCGCCTGTAGTTCCAGCTACTTGGAAGGCTGAGGGCGAAGGATCACCGGAGTCCAGCAGGTTGAGGCTGCGGTGGCCAGGAGCTTGCCACTGCACTCCAGTCTGGGCGACAGAGTGAGATTCCAACTCAAAAAAAAAAAAAAAAAAAAAGAATATACTTCTATCTGCTCTAGGAGTCCTTCAAATTGAGAAATTAGCATAAAAATCTCTCTTGGATTACAGATATCCCTGGGGTACCTCAAAGAATAAAATTCAAAACCTCTCTAAAGAGATACCCCTGAGCCAGACTATCTAGTATTTCTGTAGATCAAACCTCTCTGAAAATGAGCCTAAAAATGTAAATTTACAAAGCATATATAAAAATAATCCACCATGACTAAAAGTCTGCAGACACAATAGATAGTAAGATTTAGTCCCAAGAATTGTATTATAAATAGAACAATCTAATAGAGACTATCACATAAAATATGACCATATATTAAAGATATGTACAAATCCCAATTCTATTTGTAAAACAAAGAAATTATAAAAAAAAAGAAAAGGTTTACTAAAAATAGAATCTTAAGAAACAAAAAATACAGACTAAAATGTTTAGCAGTCATGGCCAAAGAGACAATAAGTGAACTGAAAGATAGATCT
Organism: Carlito syrichta; assembly: GCF_000164805.1. Taxonomy (NCBI): domain Eukaryota; kingdom Metazoa; phylum Chordata; class Mammalia; order Primates; family Tarsiidae; genus Carlito; species Carlito syrichta. The sequence goes on from NW_007233075.1 coordinate 118,745, forward strand.
GAAACAATGACAGGAAATGTAGCAACTATAGAGATAGAAAATATAAGAAGTAAAGAGTAGGGTGACCAATCACCTTAGTTTGTCTGGTTTTGGCATTAAAAATCCCACATATTAGGAAATCCCTTCTTCCTTGACAAATTTAAATAGCTAGTCATCCTATTAAGAGACATAAATAGAATGACAGAATTGAACAAGTATGTCCAACTTAGGAATTCCAGCATGAAAAAATATTAAGAAGAAATACTTGAAGAGATAATGACTGTGAATTTTCTAGAATTGATGAATATGAGTTCTAAGAATGGCAGAATAATAATTGCAAGGTTCAGGGATCACAGATACCAAGAAAGATAAAGAAAAAGGAATAGACTGAGTGTGGTGGCTCACACCTATAGTCCCAGCACTTTGGGAGGTCAAGGCGAGCAGATCACTTGAGCCCATGAGTTAGAGACCAGCTTGATCAACATAGCAAGACCTCGTCTCTACAAAAAAAAAAGTTAGTTGAGCATGATGGCACATGCTTATAGTTCCAGCTACTCAGGAGACTGAGGAGGGAGGATTGCTTAAGCCCAGGAGTTCAAGTCTGCAGTTAGCTATGATCGCACTACTACATTCCAGCCTGGGTAACAGAGTGAAACCCTGACTCAAAAAAAAAAAAAGAAAAGAAAAGAAAGAAATATACCCAGACATATCATAGTAGAACTGCAGACACCAAAAATAAAGAATGACTATTCAGAGTTATCATTAAGAGAAAACAACCTACGAAGGAATACAATGTAGACTGGCAGGATACTTCACAGGCCTGAGATGAAATCACTTAATAACTTACCACATAGATTCTATACCCTGTTAATAAGTGTTTGTTTAAAAAATTAGCTGGATGTGGTGGAGACCACCTGTTGTCCCAGCTACTCAGGAGGCTGAGGTGGAAGGATTGCCTGAGCCCTGGAGTTTGAGGCTGCGGTGAACTATGATCACACCACTGCACTCCAGCCTGGGCAATAAAGCCAGACCCTGTCTCTAAATAAGCAAATAAATACAATTTAAGAAAATAAAGGGTCTTCAAGTTAGGGCAGCACCCTCACTCCAGTCATGAAAAGGTGTTTTCATACTCTACTGCAGAGGGTGGTGGCATTCCTGTTTGTGACCCAGGACAACTCCAGATCACGCTTGGAGAGTCAGAATTGGGGCCTTCCCATACATTCACCATGATTCCAGAAGGGTGACCGTGGGAAGATGAGAGAGGAAGAGAACCACAAAAGGAAAGTTGACCCTCACAGACAGACCTGGCATGAGGCAAGGGGAAAAAAACTTCCTGGAGAAGTCATAAGCACAGGTTTGCCCACACCTGGTCTTGGTATTCACAGGAACTGAGTGGTCCAGAAAGTCTCCACCAAGCACTCTGGCCAGTGATGCTCCCAGGTATCTGGCAGATACAGTGGTAGGTTCATTCTAGGAAATGAGTCTTCCGTCCAGGCCTTCACATTCGGTTCCACCCCAAAAATATAAATGTCTGTGTGTATGTGTGTGTGTGTGTGTGTGTGCATGCGTGTGCGTGCATGTGTGGGTGGGTGTTATTGACATAAGTGATGGGTCTTCTGACAAGTATCAAGAATTTGTTACTCAAGCAGCTCAATACATCACTAGTGCTAAGATGGAATTCCTTCTAGAATTTGGTTGTTGCAAGCCTGCTTGTTCAGGTATATGTCCCTGAGACATTCTGCTGCACACCTTATAAAGGCGTGCAGGATGTTCAGTGAATGTCTTCGTTTCTAACAGCCAATGTTTGACATTCTAAAAATTTAGGTCATTTGATCTGCAGTTATGTTTAAATAAAAATATGCACCTTTCTATATCTTTAATTACATACTTACCAAGCCATCTACAGCCAATCCTTCCTAAAGTCTTCTTTTATTCATATTAATAATGTTGTTTTTTGTGTTTCCTCAACAACTTCTAGCCTCTGATAAAAGTTGTCATGATTGTTGGTTTTTGTTTTAAAAATCATATTCTGACACCCTTTTAATACCTAGCACAGTATAAATTCTGTGATGAGTTACTTAATGTCTATGAGCTTAGAGAAAGAGAAGGAAGGAGGAATCCAGGTTATAAATGAAAGAAGAGACTGGAATTCTGGGGTTACGCATTAGCTCAGAGCTGGAAACATTTTGGAATTGTAAACCCAGACTGTACCCTGTGGTTTGAGGGTGCCGCAGGACTGATGTCTCCCTCTACCACAAGTCCCTCTGGGACTCCCAGGATGTTTCAGACACATACAAGAGCCTCTGCTACTTTTATACCAAATCTCCCTGCATGTCCATCTAGTCTACAAACTTGCCACGGGCCCCCCACTGCTTTCCCTGGGTCACTTCGGCTGCCTGCCCAATTCTGTCTTTGAAATGGTGCAATGACACCTGCCATCCTTCCTTCTTTGGAGCCAAGTCCTTGAGATGCAGAAGGGGACAATGTCCTGCCCTCCACAGAGACTGGTCCAGCCCTGCACAGGCCTGGGTGCTCAGATATCATCTTGTCTTCTGTCTTGCTGTGGTCGCAGTCCCTGGTACCAGATACAGCAAGGACTCCTCTCTTCCCCATTCATGTCCTGTGGTCAATCAATGTCTATGATCCATTTAGCTCAACTGGAATCTCTAGCTACAACAAATTTTCTTACTCATTCAGAAACATCTGTGTAGCACGTATCACATGCAGGATGCTGTGCTGGATGCTGTGGCCAACCCAAGGAGGAGGCAGACGCAGGTACTCAGGCAGGAGACTTGACAGATGGCCAAGGAGTCCAGGGGTAGAGTCTTCCTGTGAAGAACCTCCTCGACACTGCAACATTTTGAAATTTGACATAAAACTCTGACTTAGGACAAAGGGAGGCTGTGCCAAATAAAGAAAAGGTGAACTTGTTCTCAAAGGTTAATGAGCAATGGCAAGGCTTGTTATTCAGGAAGAGGAATAAAAATTCAAAGCAGCTTAAATTGAGCACATTCTTGTGTGTGAGCAGCCATCATCTCCTGGGGCCAAAGCTGTCACCAAGTGGAAGGTAGAAATTCTCGGAAGCTGCATGAACTTTTCCACGAAGCTCCTTCCTCAGATCAGTCAACGGTGAGGACAGGAGGAGATGGCAGACCTTATCGTCTCATCCTGTGACCGAGGATGTAGACAAACAAGTGATTCATGTCAGAACCGATACCGACCTACTGACTGCTGGGGGGAACTTAAGTCATGACGCTGACACCTAAAAAGAGACTTGCTATCACAGGGAGAATAAACACAACAGACTCAGCTCCCTGCCATGTGGAAATGTGAGCCAGACAAACACAGCGTGACCAAAAAAAAAAAAAGGCATCATTTACAGCCTGCATTTATCTACCAGCTCTGAAATGATGACCTTTGTATCCAGATGTAGATCTTTTAGACCCCTACTGTCCAGTATAGCGGCCACCAACCACATATGGCTAGTGAGCACTTGAAATGTGGGCAGTCAGAATGAGATGGGCTGTGAGTGTAAAAGAAGATTAAAAATGAATAAGACTTAAACATTCAAAGGCTTATTAAAGATAAACAATATAGAAGGTCTCGGATTTAAATTTTAAATTTAATCTTAAAATATTGATCACATGTTGACATAATATTTTGAGTTAAGTAACATATGTTTTAAAATTATTTCACCTGTTTCATTATAATTTTTAAGTGTGACTACTAGAAATCAAAATTGTATTTACAACTTGCATTGTAATTCTGCTGTATAGCTCTGTTCTAGGTATAACTACAATTACTATACTTACAGATAGCAACCTGGAACCAGTCCTTTTTTGTTCAGAAAAAAGGTCCATTAATACCTTCTCTGGCAGGGTTATTCTAATATGTGAACATCACTGTGCTCAGTGTTCTAGGAGGCAGATAAACAGTAACTTGCACCATCGATAAAACCAACTTTCCACCATTGCACTGAAGCTTGAAGTAAGGCTCACCATGGAGAAGTTTAAAGACAGGGCACTTGCCAACCTTTTTACAGCCCACCAACCATAGAACTTTTGTGGCTTCCTGCATGAACTACCATAGACAGCTAAAGTAGATGACCTCTAGAGATGCTTCAACAAGATCCTTTGGCCACTGAGAACCAATACTGTTGGTTTTGAGGGGAAAAAAAAATCCCTGGAAATGAGTTTCTAGAGTTGGAAGACTGAAAACAAGGTCAATGGCTTGGTCAACACCCTTGTTATGACTGAATTATGTACCCCCACCCCAAATTCATGTATTGAATCCCTGATCCCCTATGTGACTGTTTTTGGATATATCCTTTAAGGAGATAATTAAGGTTAAATCAGGTCATAAGGATCTAATCTGATAAGACTGGTGTCCTTATAAGAAGAAGGAAACCAAGAGCTCTTTCTCTCTTCACAGAAGCACAGACGAAAGACCACTTGAAGATGTAGCAAGAAGGTGGCCATCTACAAACCAGGAAGAGAGCCCTCACCAGAAACAGAATTTGCCAGAGACTTTTTTGTTTGTTTGTTTTTGTCGGAGTCTCACCCAGGCTGGAGTACAGTGGCATGTTCACAGCCACTGCAGCCTTGACCTGCTGGGCTCAGGTGATCCTTCCACCTTAGCATTCCAAGTAGCTGGAACCACAGGCATGTGCCACCATGCTTAGCTAATTTTTTATTTATTGTAGAGACAAAGTCTCACCAAGTTGCTCACGGTAGTCTCGAACCCCTGAGCTCAGGCAATCCTCTCACCTCTGCCTCCCAAAGTGCAGGGATTACAGATGTGAGCCACCATGCCCAGCTTGGAGTTTTAATCATGAGCTTGTAGCCTCCAGGACTCTGAGAAAATAAATGTCTGTTGTTTAAGTCACCCAGTTTGTATCACTTTGTTACGGCAGCTCAGGGCAGACTAACACAACTCTCAAAGGGTAGTTATAAAACCACATCAGTGGGTCTTCAACCACCTTTGTTTGCTGTTGGTATGATACCAAATCATGGAGACTATGTCCTGAGGTCTTGACAGGGACATAGAACTGTCAAAGAAGTCAGCAACACAGTCAGATCTCCCATCCCTCAGGGGACATATTTTGACAATTTCTTCTGCTGTGAGAAGGCTGCCGCGATATGTTTCATGGTATCTTTCCAAAAGTTTCTTTTGATGAGAGAGTACCTCAGAAATTTCAAAAGAAGCATAAAATCTTTGCTGTAGATGGCATTCTGATGAATACCAAAGAGATGCTTATCTTGTTATTTTTACTTAAGTCAAGCTAGGCCTTAATTTAATACATCTTGACCTAAGTATTTCTCATTACTAAGAGATACTTTAAAATCAGACTATTATCTACACTACATATTGCTGCCGAGCATTAATTCTAGACAGGTGGGCATTCGCCTTCACTGGCCCTAAGGCTCACGTGTGGAGCGTGTTAAGAATCCAGCTCTGGGTTCCCACCTCCAGGGGCTTTGACTGGGGAGGTCCCTAGGGTGGGTCCAGACTCTTCATATCTAAAATACACCAAGGGGACCCTGTGTGGACCCCTCGATCACACTTTGGGAAACACTGCTCCAAGTTTCAAGTAAGCCTGAAGAACAATTTATTCTAACTTCAAATGGAAACATACCTCATGCTGTCGTGTGTTCCTCCAGTGTAATTATTCTAGGCAATGCACGCAGGCCCAGTTCTCCACTCTCAATTACATCTTCAACAATGGCAATTTTAGTGAGAAGTTTATATGTGTTTACATCATTTGCTGCTTCACACGCAAAGTGTGTGCTAAACGGCACGTCAACACTCCATCTGAAGGGGCGTTTCTAAAGGTGTAAAGAACATTTGTGTTCTGCAGCAAGGCTCCATCTAAAATGAACAGTGAGGGAAAACGGAAATGTGTTTGTGCATCCAACACGTCTGTAGTGGTGACAGTATCCTTGGAGCAGCAATGAAGGCTCCTGTGGGGACATGGTGGAAGACAAGCGGGACATGGAGGCCAGGTCAAAGGCTGACAGTGTCCTGTGCTCAGTCAAGGGTCTGACACCTGTCCTGAGAGCCATGGGAAGCCGCTGGTGGGTCTTCAGGAAGGGAGCGAGACACTCATTCCTTCAGGAATTGCCAAACACCACAGCATGTTTCAGCATGGGCCCAGACAGCCCACCTGAGTCGTCTGGAGCTTGGTAACAGTCCCAGATCCTCCCCTCAGAAGGACCCAGTTAGAATCATCCCAGGGGCTGTAGAGCAGAACTGTGTTTTACAAAGTCTCTCCTAGTGGTTCTCTCTCTCTCTCTCTCTCTCTCTCTCTCTCTCTCTCTGTGTGTGTGTGTGTGTGTGTGTGTGTGTGTGTGTGTGTGTGTAAAATATGTATATACATATGTACAAGACCAGGTGTGGTGGCTTACTCTCAGTGATTTGGGATGCTGAGGTGTGAGGATTGCTTGAGCCCAGGAGTTCAAGACTGGCCTGGGCAACATAGCAAGACCCCATCTCTACAAAAATAAAGAATTAGTCAGGCATAGTGCTGGGCTTCTGTAGTCCCTGGTAACTGGGAGGCTGAGAGAAAAGAATCACCTGAGCCCAGGAGGTTGGGGCTACAGTGAGCTATGACTGCATCACTGCACTCCTACCTGGGAGACAGAACAAGGCCGTCTCAAAAAAGTAAAAATAAATAAAAATTAAAAAAAATATATATATATGAGAAAAGCTCCATGTCCCGAAGTGTCCTAATGGGGAGAACCATTTGAGCAGAGGGACTGAGCTGGCGAGAGAGTCATTTGTGTGGGGGATGCCTTGAAATTATAGAACGGAGCGGTCAGAGAAGAGTGAACAGTGAGGCGGGGCCAGTGGCTGAGCTGGCTGGTTCTCGAATAAGGGAAAGACTGAGACAGTCTTTGAGGAAATGGCTTCACACAGAACAGCCCAGAGGAGGACACTGGAGGCCGAGACTCAAGAAGAGCCCGCATATCCTCCAAGCAGATGGCCTAGCAAATGGTAGAGGCCCGTCTCCAAGTGGGAGACCAAGACCGAGGAGGACACTGGAGGCCGGGACTCAAGAGGGCCCACACAGCTTCCAAGCAGGGGACCCGGCAGACAGCAGAAGCCATGACTGAGCAGGAAGCAGCAGGTGGGCCTGGGCGACAGTACTCTGGAACTGCCACATGGCTTACGATGGGGTTACAGTGAGATGGGAGAAATGCCCAGACAGGGGAGAGGAACCAGGCAGGACAGGTGGAGGTGAGTGAGCTGGTGCCCTGCCCGCGTGAGAGGGGGGAGCTGCCTCTGAGTATGAACTGCCCTTCGCTTGCACAGAACCTGAAATATGAGGTATTTAGATTGCATGGAAGGTGCCATACTGTAGATGGAAGAAGAGAAAATGACTGTTCCAGAGCGTCGTGCCAAAGTGGAAACTTATTTGAGACTTAGACTTCAGATTATCATTGGTGTTATTTTAAAATAAATACTATGTTTGCGGTCCTTACTATTCATTTTAAAATTATTAGTACACTTGGTTAATATTCATAGTACATATTCCCGTGATTAAGGCTGAAGCAACCCTCTGTTCTCCACTCAGCCCCCAGGTGCCTTGGTGCATGCCCTGGCTTTGATTAAATCCACAACGAGACATGGTGATGAGGGAGGAGGAGCCCCTTGCCAGGGCACCTGCTCAGTGCCTCCTGTGGATGAGGGACGCTTCAGCCCTCAGCAGAGCCTGGGAGGTAGAAAGGCCTCAAGCGAGTGTGCCCACCGCACACTGCCCAGCTCTGGTGTGCCGTCTACCCAGTGGACACATGTGTTTCCTGGCAGATGGAACTGAGCTTCTTGAGAAACGGGTGCCTTTTTCCAACTTAAGAGAAGATGCTGTGTGGGCTAGCCACAATTCTGGGGGAGTTCTGTGCTCAGTGTTTCTTGAACTGCCGTCCTGGGATTCACTACCTTAGAATGCCTTGGGAATGACCGCAAAATACAGATTTCTGGATCTTTCCTCAGACTCTGGAGGCAAACCTTGGGATCTGCATGTTTAATGAACTCTCACAAGGCAATTCATGCTTTTTATTTATTTATATATTTTTGCAGAGATGAAGTCTTACTATGTTCTCCAGGCTGGTCTCAAAATCCTGGGCTCAGGTGATCCTCTTGCCTCAGCCTCCTAAGTAGTTCAAACTAGGGGTGTACACCACTATGCCTGGCTAATTTTTAAAATTTGTTTGTAGAGGCAAGGTCTTGCTATGTTGCCCAGGCTGGCCTTAAGTGGTCCTCCCCACCTAAGCCTCCCAAAGCACTGGGATTATAGGTGTGAGCCACATACATTCTACTTAAACATAATTTTCCAGTTACTTGGGAGAAGCCCTCATCTTCCTTTAACCAAGCATCATAGCACAAATATACGTGTGTGTGTGTGTGTGTGTGTGTGTGTGTGTGTGTGTGTGTGTGTATGAGGGGGTTCCCTTAAAAACTGAAGTTATCTTTTGAAAGGCAACCCTCTTGTAGTACAGGTTTCCTCCATTAGGTAAGTGTTCTAGGGACCCATCCACATAAGAGTACCAGCTAGCGTTGTTGTGAGAGGCTGCGTTCAGCTTCACTGAATTTTTTTAGAGATTCTTTCAACGCGTTTGCCCATTTAATGATGGGCAGCTTATGAGCACACCTGCCCACATTGTGTTGAGTGTGTTCAGCAGTTTTTGACAAAAAGTGGCATAACCCCTGTGCCTCACCCTCCTAGTCACCCGACCTTGTCCTGGGTGACTTTTCTGTGTTTCCCCAGGATGAAAAACGTCCTCAAAGGGTAACATCCTGCGGACATGGAAGAGGTGAAACAGAAAACAGCAGAAGCGCTAAAAGACATCAAAACTGATGAGTTCAGAAACTATTTTGAGTAGTAGAAAAAGAGTCTTGATAGGAGTATTGCATCAAACAGAGAGTATTTTGAAGGTGACTGAAGTTTAAACATGTAAACATCAATACACAACTTTTTATAAATAAATTCAGGGATTTTTTTGGATCCTCCCTCATATATTAAACCACTTCACTAAGAAAGAGACAGCACACCAATCCTAAATGACTCCTTGCTCTAGAATAAGAGTGCGAGAATGAAGATGCAGATGTGGATGTTGAGAAGGAAGGCGACACTGTCAATGTCCAAGCTGCAAAGAGGCACCTCATATGAAGTGGGAAATGTCGTAGCAAGTCACCTGTCAACCTGCTCAGCTCCAGGTGCTAGCTCTCCCCACCCCGTAACTCAGAATCTTCCCCAGGAGTATTTTCCAAACAGATCACTGATCAATATTTGCCACCTCAGATCCAGCATATTTATATCCTCCATTTGCACCGCCATGTGCTAACAGAGATATTGTCTCACTCTGTGTCCTGAAGGGGGCCTTGCTGAGTGTGAAGTGGCACTCGGCAGCTGTGCCTTGGGTCTGGAACACAGTGGCATCCGCCCAATTGTCCTGCTGCGTCCTGACTTGCAGGCTGCAGTCCAAGCCCCTCCTGAGAAGAGACTCGTCTCTTTGGTTGTCCCCAGGATGGGAACTACTGCCACCTTTGTCACCTGGGCATCCTCACAGAATCGCTTTGGGTCTGCACTGTCTTTCCAAGCCTTGAGGGCCTGAAACACGCAGTTGTCTGTGTGTCCACATGCACCAGAGTTCTCCCACAGGGTGAGACCATGCCTGTGGCCTCTGATGCCCTTCCCCATCCCGACGTCACTCCCACCTAAGGCTTGGCTTTCTGAACTCACTTGAGCCTCAGAAGCAATCCCAGATAATGAAGTATCGGGCATCGAAGTCTGAGACAAGTGGAAATCACAAGTCTTCACCAAGGTAAAGGAGCCAGGATGGAGCATGCTGGGTCACCCTGCCATTTCCCCTGAGGCTTCCCCTTCCTCTTCACCTGGTTGCCCAGCTACCATCCATGTCTGGGTGGGCCAGGACTGTCCCAGGCAAGAACCTATGCTGCAGGACCCAAGGAAGAGCAGGCATGTGACTGAGTGTCACCCAACAGTCCATGTGCCCCAGAGACCACATGAAAAGCCTGAAGCTGGGTGTTTCTGAGTTTTGCTTTGCAGTGAGGTGTAGACTTAGGTGCTGCTTTAGTCAAGGTTCTCTAGAGAAACAGAACAAATAGGATGGATGGATAGATAGATAGATAGATAGATAGATAGATAGATAGATAGATAGATGATAGACAAATGATAGATGGATATATAGATGATAGATAATAGACAAATACATACATACATATCTAGATACATGATTGATAGATGAAAGATGATAGATAATAGATGATAGATACATAGATAGATGATAGAAAATACACGATCGATTCATAGATAGACAATAGTAGATAGATAATAGATGATAGATAGAACATAAATAAAGAGATAGATACGTAAGTAGATAGATGACAGAGATATAGATAGATTAGATAATAGATAGATGATAGAAAGATAATAGACAATAGATGATAGATGCATACATAGATAGGTGATAGATAATAGACGATAGATGATAGACAGATGATAGATGATACATAGATGACAGAGAGACGACAGACAGATAATAGATGATAGATAACAGATGATAGATAGGTGATACATAAATACAGAGATGATAGATACATAGGTGATAGATAACAAATGATAGATGATAGATAGATAATAGACAATAGATAGATAATAGATGATAGAGAAATAGATACATAGCTACATACATTAATGATAGATAGATGACAGATACATAGATACATGGATGATAGATGACAGACAGATGATAAATAGAGAGATAGATGAAAGATAGATAATAGATGATAGATATATAGACAGGTGATACATAAATACATAGATGATAGATACATAGATGATAGATAATAAATGATAGATAGATGATAGAAAGATGACAGATAGATAATAGATGATAGAGAAATAGATACATAGCTACATACATAGATGATGGATAGATAGATGATACACAGATAGATACATAGATACATGGATGATAGAGAGATGATAGACAGATTTATCCTGGGAATTGGCTCACACAAATATGGAGGCCCAGCAGCCCTGCAGTCTGTCCACTCCATGCCGAAGAACCAGGAAGGCTGATGGTATAATTCAATGAGTCTAAAGTCCAGGAACGAGCAGTGCCTGTGTCTGACGGCAAGGGGAGAGATGGATGCTCCAATGCAAACAAGCAAAGCAGCTTTGCCCTTCCTCATTCTGTGTGAGCCCTTGGCGAGTGGGTGAGGCCACCCTCACTGGAGAGGCTGGGTGGTCTTTGCTCAGTTGGTTGATTCCCATGCTGACCTCTCCTGGGAACATCCACAGACACCCAGGAACACTGTGTTACCAGCTATCTGAACATCCCTTGGGCCAGTCAATGACACATAAAGCTAACCTTCCCAGGTGCCACTCATGGAGGTCCTGCTGCCTGGCAGAGCCCCCTGGTGCCGAGACAGTGGCTATGCTCCCGGAATCCTCACCCTTGCCAGAAACCCTTGCCCCATTCCCTGCACTTTCACTTCACCCAGTGCCAGAAACCCTTGCCCCATTCCCTGCACTTTCACTTCACTGTGCCCATCAGGGACACCTTCTCTTTTGCCTGACTTGTCCTCAAATAAACCCTCTGATTCTTTACTCGCTTTCTCCTTTCAGACTCCATCATGCAAATGACCGCTGAGGACCCCACTGCCTGCCCAGGTCGTTGCCCAGAACTCTCACAAGGCCTGGAGTGGAGAGGCAGGCCTCCATCATCTGTGGACAGGTCCCATTTTGGGGCTAGGAAGTAACAACTGGATGCTCCAAGCAGAGGATTCAGGGTAATTAGAGACAGGCAGACCCAAGAGGCGGTGGCACACCAGGCAGTGAATTAGGTGACAGTGGGAAAGGAGAGCGACAGAGGATGCCACCTTCTGAAGAGAGTCCCCAGGAAGAGCCCCAGGCCACACAGCTTCCAGGCTTGGACCCAGCTCCTACAACCTGAATTTCACTCACCTGTTTCTGATGCCAAACCCTCACCCACTGTCTGCATACACCTGGCTTCCACACCAAGGACATGAGCCCTGAGCCTCCTGCCCAGCTTCTGAGCAATTTCTCTGTCACTGCAGCTCATCTTGTCCCCTTGCTTAATGCATGCCTTACCCAGCAATCACCTGCTGGGACCCCAGCCCCAGCTCTGATGACTGTGACCCACATTCTCTCCAGCCATGTGTGGGTTTCAACACAGGATTCAGTTGCCTGATGTTGTCCAGGCCTGAGTGACAGGGCACTGGGAGGAAGGTTAGGGTCCTGGGTTTAAGGTTAGGAGAGCGAGGGTTTCTCCATGAGGAAGTAAAATGTGAGAAAAAGTCACTTACTAAGGGTTGAGGTGATGATGGTACACCAAGGTGGGACTGCCTGACTGCTGTCTGCCATGTCAGAGAAAGAGTTGGGGAGAGGGCAGGGCTGGCGTCACATGTGTGGACACACAGGCTGTGTACTGCACAACTCCAGGGGTGCAATTCACATAAACCAGGACCTAGTGATACCCTCTCCCAGTTGTTCGATACCACAGCCCTGGTCAGAGCCCGGAAACACCCCTTGGAGGAAGCAGATGGAGCCAGGATGCAACAAAACCAAGAGGAGAGGATGGGCCAGGAGAGGAGCTGAGGCTGGGCCTGCACCTGGGGAAAACACAGGGCAGAGGAGGAGCCGTGACCAAAGGACAGAGAGGGTGATGCCGCAGCGTCACAAGCTAAATAGGACTTCACTGAGGAAACAGTAATCTCAAATACCACAGAGAGGTCAAGCGAGGAGGACCTAGGAAGGCAGTCAAGGGGTGTGACACCAAGAGGGCTGCCCTGGGAGAGAGGAACAGGCTGCAGACTCGGCACAGCCACCCCATGGGCGAGGGCACCTTTTCTCATCTGCGGCACTGGGCACAACTGCTGTGGGGAAAAGGCCCATTTTTGACTGAGTGTTCCCAAGAACTGATTTTCCCAAGAACTGTACTGCAGGACTCCAGTATATCCCCATTTTGCAGGTAGGGAGACTGAGGGACACCCTGTGTTCAAATGACAGGCAGTGTCAGAAGCTTTCCCAGGAGGAGGCTTGCCTGGTATAGGAGGCCCTGCCAGGTTCGTCATTGCATACATGCAGACTGAAAGCTGTTGCTGTCCTTCCAGGGCAGGTGTGAACAGAGTAAGAGAGAAACCCGATGACGCAAAAGGAAGAAAGGGTGGTGGTCAGAGGCTGGAAAAGAGATCCTGAGCATCGAAAGCAACAGGGTCCCAGAGGGGCTGTCTCGAGGAGGACGAGACTGAGACTATTTTCATGGCTCTAGGGGAAGAAGGCAACGAAGAAAGGAACTGATGCAGGAAACGGAGTCGGCAGGTGGACTCCTGAATAGATGAGCTACTTATAAAAGAAAGAATGCCCCCAAGAAGGCAGGGATGCTGGCCCTCTGAGGCAAGAGCAGGAGGGCAGAGAACTTCATGCCAGAGATTCTTGCTCTTAGGAAGAAGAATTTAAAAGCAATCAGTTCCAAAAAAGATGCACCAACCCCACTGGAAAGTTTTTTCATATTATTATTATATTATAGAAGCAACATGTACTCACTGTGGAAAATTTGGAAACATTGCAGAAAAGTAGAAAGAAACATCACTTAAGTCTCAGGAAATAAAGATAACCACCAAAGCCTACTTCCTCCCAGATAGCTGGGTGGTTTTTTTCCTTCCACATATTAACATTAGCGATTATAGCTATTATTTACCTTTCATATTGCTCACAGCCAAAGTGCATTTAAGAGCCCGATGTGGTGGCATGTGCCAATAATCCCAGCTACTCTGGAGGCTGAGGCTGGAGGATCCTTTGAGTGAGGCTGCGTGAACTATGATCATGCCTGAACTGTACTCCAGCCTGAGCGTCAGACATAGCAAGACCCTGTCTTTATAAAGAATAAATAAATTAGTAAAAATAAAAAATAAAGTGCATTTAATATTCTACCAAGTAGAAATTAAGTATAATATACTTAGCCGTTTCCCCACACTGGAGCCGTTTCCCCACACTGGAGCCGTTTCCAATTTTTTACCATTTTATAAATAAAGCTATACTGAATATCTTTGCACATGAAACTTTCTCTATATTTGAAATCACTTTCAAAAGACAGACACCTAAAAGTATAACTACTAAGTCAACCACTGAGTATAGTTGTTGAACATCTTTAAGAATTTTGAGAGTTCATATTTCATTTTACATGTTATATAAAATTTTACATGCAATGAGTTAGAATACCATTTCCCGACACCCCTGCCAGCATGGAGCATTTACAAGCAAACAAAAAACTCTTAATTTGACAGATGAAAACCCAGCATCTTATTATGTTATATTGCTTTTACTACTCATGAGAATGAAAATGTTTTCATGTATTTGTTAACCATTTCTACCATGTAAAGTGTTATTGTTTTCCTTTCTATGCTTATTTTGGGGGATCATAATGTTTTATGATGTTCTTAATGAACAGTTATTTGTATAATAAAAATATTAAGTCTCTGGTTTTTTTAAATTAAATTTAAAAAATTTTTTTGAGCTGGGGGTCTCACTCTGTTGCCCAGGGTGAAGTGCAGTGGTGCGATAATGTCTCCCTGCAACCTTGACTTCCTGGGCTCAGGCAATCCTTCCACCCCAGCCTCCTGAGTAGCTAGGACTACAGGCGACTTTACGTTCAGCTAATTTTTAAATTTTTTTTTTTTTGCAGAGACAGGGTCTGACTATGTTATCCAGGCTGGTCTTGAACTCCTGACCTCCAGAGATCCTCCTGCCACAGCCTCCCAAAATGCTGGGATTACAGGCATGAGCCACCACTCCTGGCCAAGTTTTCATTTAAAATCTCCTAACTACTATAGTTTGATTATTAGTTTCATAAAATGTATTAATGAAAATGACTTTTCCAATTACTATAAAACATAGTTCACATTCTGAGTCTGGCTCTTCAATTCCCCTTTTTAATCAAATGAATGCCCCATTTTCTTCTTTCTACCTTTTGGCTTATGTGGGTCAGAGTTAGTATCTGTGTAGGTTACAGCAAAGAACTGTGATAAACCCAGCAGCAGTCAATTAAGGAGCACAATGAAAAGAAGCTGATACATGTTAGCAAGCAGACCCATAAGATATTTGGGAATAGCCCTCTAGGCAAGCACACTAGACTCCAGGAAGAAGACTGTCAGCCTCTGCTGAGTCGCAGGAAACCCTAGCAGAAGACGGGCATACTATTCTCCTAGAGAGAAGAGCTGAGTGTCACGAAGGTGTTAATGTCTCCCCAAATAACTGTGTAAACCCAATGCCATTGTAGTGGGATTACCTGAAATACAACAGGTTGGTACAGTTGTAGGAAAAGCAACACGTGAGTGCTCACAGCTGAGAATTGCTAGCAAATCACAGCCTCACATTAGATGTGGCTGGTGCAGAGCCTAGTGTGTGCCTGGGGAAGAACAGACAAGCAGAGGAGGAGCCTGGAGACAAACTTGGATGAACACAGGGGAAACATAATCATGGTGGCATTTCAGATCAGTGGGAAAGGACTGGGTTGTTCATTAAGTTGTATTTGGGAATTGCTGCCTTGTGACATATAGGATACCACACTCTATTGGCTTAGCCTACCTTACTTGCTGCCCTTCTTCCGCCTTGTTTATTTGCATCTCCTCCAACCAAGTGCAGAACTTGAACTTCTTCTCTTCTAGAGCTACCTCACCCAGGACTCTGGCTTTAATGCAAACTCTGCCACTGAGTCCTAAATTACTTGCTCCGGTACTCACCAAGCTCTGAAAATCTGGCTGCATACATACAACTGTCTACGTGGCATTCCACACGAGATCTCCAAAGCTTAACATTTTAAAACGTAACAACTCATTTTCCTTCCACCACCTCCCCTGATCCTTAGATTATACACACCCATCTTTAGATTGATAGCTTCCCTAAGATTTCCTATCTTAGTAAATAACTGTTCACCAAAGTGCTCACTCCAAATACCAGAGTCACTTCTGATTTCTCCCTCCCCTTCAACCTCTGACATTCACTCTACCAGCACATCCATGGACAAGAGAGTAGGCGGGTGGCTGAGAACATGAGTCCTATAACTGACTCTCTGGGTTCAGCTCCTGGCTCTACCATACACCAACGCTGTGATCTCAGGTGAGTTAATTACACTTGACCGAGTTGTCTCATCTGTAAAACAAAGATATGATATTACCTAATTCATAGGTAACAGAGGGAATTAGTGAGCTGCTGAGAGATGGGAACAATAGTTGACACATATTATGTGTTCAATCAATGCCAGATATTATTACTGCCTTCAGATCTATCTCAAATCAGTTCAGTTCTCTCCATATTCAACTCCCTAGTTCCACCACCACCATCCCTTCTAAGTGATGGCTCCACTTTCTCCATTGCTCCACTACAATTCATTCTGCACATGGTGGCCAAAGGGATTCTTAAAGCATAACTTGTATTAGATGCTGTTGTAGTTTGGATATTTGACCCTCCAATCCCGATGTTGAAATGTGATCCCCTGTGTTGGAGGTGGGGCCTAATGGGAGGTGCTGGGGTAATGGGAACAGAGCCTCAGGAATAGGTCACCGCACTCTCTGGGAGAGGGTGTGGTGAGTGAGTTCTCATGGGGCTTCCCAGAAAGCTAGTTGTTAAAGAGGCCCGGCACTTTCCCTCACACTTGCTTCCTCTCTTGTCATATGATCTCTGCACATGTCAGTTCCCCATCCTCTTCTGCCATGAGTAGAAGCAGCTTGAGGCCTCACCAGAAGCAGATGTTGCTGTCATGCTTCTTGTCCAGCTTGTAGGACCATGAGCCATAGACCTCTTTTCTTTATAAATTTTCTAGCCTCAGGTATTTTTTATAGCAACACAGTATAGACTAAGACAGAGGCTCTCCTGCATGACAGCTGTCTCTGTCTTCTTTACGTGGCCTAAAAGTCCCTACATGAACTGACCCCCCATCGTCTGGTGATGCTCTCCTCCTCACTCTCTTCATTTTACTGCTTGGATATATAAGCTCTTCTCAGCCTCAGAGCCTTTGCTTGTTCCTGCACCTCTGCCTGGGCACTGTTTTTTTTTAGGGGGGGGGAATCTTTACATGGCTGCATCCTTACCCTTATGGACACAGTGTAAACTCAGGCCCACTCTAAAAGGGACTTTCCTGACAATCTTATGGGAGTGAAGTTCTGTTATTCTCCATCATGTCATTCTATTTTATTTTCTTCATAACAATACCAACTAGCTAAAACACCCTTGTTTTTTTGTTGTTGTTCTATGTAAGCTATATGAAAACAGGCCTTCTCTATGGCCTATTTTTTTACAGTTGTATTTATAATACTTAGAAAAAGTGCTGAACACATTAAACAGCAGGTGCTTAATAATTTTATTAAATGAATTTAAATAAATTGATGAATTACTGAATGAATTTAGAAAAATAGGTCATAAACTTTTTATTTTACAGTTTAGATAAAGGTAAATTCTCAATTAACTCTAAACAAAAAAAATTGATCACATTAAAAAAGAACACAAGCAAATATTTTTGTGGTCTTGGGGAAGGAAACACCTTTCTCAACAAGAAAAAAAATACTATCAAGACATGGGGGAGGCCAGGCTCGGTGGCTCAGCCTGTAATACCAGAGCTTTAGGTGAGTGGATTGCCTGAGCCCACGGGTTCAAGACCCGCCTGGCCAACTTGGCAAGACCTCATCTCTACAATAAATCAAAAATCAGCCGGGTGTGGTAGCACGCGCCTGTAGTTCCAGCTACTTGGAAGGCTGAGGCAGAAGGATTGCGGGAGCCCAGCAGGTTGAGGCTGCAGTGGCCGCTCTGCACCACTGCACTCCAGTCTGGGTGATAGAGTGAGACTCCAACTCAAAAAAAAAAATGACATGGGGGAAATTCTGAATAATTTGTTTACATAAAAGTTGGGAAAACTTGTACAGCTAAAGATACAATGAACAAAGTTAAATGGATAGATAGACAAAGAGAAAGTATCTAAAAGATAAAAGATATTACAGATATAGGTGCAAAAATCCTCAACAAAATACCAGCAAACCAAATCCTGCAACATATAAAAAGTATTATACATCATGACCAAGTGGAACTCATCCCAAGAATAAAAGATTGGTTTAATATATGAAAATCCTTCAACCTAATACACAGTATTACTATCATAAAGCACAAAAACCATATAATCAACTCAACAGACATAGAAAAAAACCATTTGACATAATTCCAAATCCATTCATGACTTGAAAAAAATGTTTAACAAGCTTAGAATGGAAGGATATTTCTAACAAAGGAAATCTATGAAGTACCCACAGCAAAGAACATACTTTATGGTGAAAGACTAACCACCTTTCCCCTAGCTGGGAACAAGGCAAGGATGTCTGCTCTCATCCCTTCTATTTGACAGAACTGGCGGTTTTAGCCAGTGACATGAGGCAAGCATGGAAAATAAAAGGCATCCAGGTTGAAAAGGAAGAAGTAAAACTATCTCTGTTTGCAGATGAAATAAACTTGTACTCAGAAAGTACTAAGGCATCCACCAAAAGACTAATAAATAAGGTCAACAAGGTCACAGAATACAAGTGCAGTATACAAAAATTGCATGTCTACACATTAGCAATGAACAACCCAAAAATAAAACTGCAACAAATAATCTACTAGGCAACCAATACTAGGTAACCAATAATCTACTTTCTGCCTCTATGGATTAGCTTATTGCAGGTATATCATATAAATGAGATTATTACATACGTAGTCTTTTGTGGATTTTTTTTTTTTTTTTTTGAGTCAGGGTCTCCTCTATCTCCTAGGCTGTGGAATGCAGTGGCATGATCACAGATTATTGTAGCCTTCACCTTTTGGGCTCAGGCAATCTTTCTACCTCAGCCTCCCAAGCAGCTCAGGACTACAGGTGCAAACAAGTACACCCAGCCAATTTTTTGATTTTTTGTAGAGACAAGGTCTCACTGTGTTGCCCAGGTTGGTTCCAAACTTCTGGGCTCAGGCAATCTTCCTACCCTGGTCTCCTAAAGTGCTAGGATTATAGGGGTGAGCCACCACACCTGGCCTGACTTATTTCTTTGACTTGGCATAATGTTTTCAAGGTTCTTCCAAGCTGTAGCGTTTGTCAGTTCTTCATTCCTTTTCTTTTTTCTTTTCTTTGAAAGCAGGATTTATTAAGAGGATAGAAAAGCTCCCACAGTAGGAGGGGACATGAAGGGGTTGCCCCCATTCCTTTTCATTACTGAATAATATTCCATTGTATGAATACACCACATTTTCTTTATCTAGTCATCAGCTGATAGACATTTGGCTGTTTCTACTTTTTGACTGTTATAAATAATGCTCCTATAAACATTCATGTACAAGTTTTTGTGTGGATTATATGTTTTCGATTCTTTTGTGTTTCTACCTAGGATTGAAATTTCTGAATCATATGGTAACTCTGTGCTTAACTTTGTGAAGAACTACTAAACTGTTCTCCAAAGTGGATGCACCATTTTACATTTCGACCAGCGATGCATGAAGATCTGAATTTCTTTTTTTTTTTAATCTGAATTTCTCCACATCCTCATCAACACAGTATTATCTGTCTTTTTTTTTTTTTAATAGCTATCCTAGTCAGTATGAAGGGCTATCTCATTGTGGTTTTGATTGCATTTCCTGATGGGTAATGATGTTGAGCACCTTTTCATATGTTTATTGGTTTTTTGCATATCTTCTTTGGAGAAATGTCTATTCAGATCCTTTACCCATTTTTAGATTTTGTTGTTGTTGTTATTGTAAGTTCTTTATACATTCTTTTCATTTGTTTGTTTTGGTGCTGAAACCCAGGATCTAATATATATTCTTGTCACACAGATGATTTAATGTTTTCTCCCATTCTGTGAATAATCTTTTCACTTTCTTGATGGTGTCCTTTGAAGAACAAAAATTTTTAATTTTTATTGTCTAATTTATCTATTTTTTTCTTTGGCAGCTTTTGCTTTTTGGCATAGCTAAAACACTATCACTTAATCCAAGGCCACGAAAATTTACTCCTATTTTTTCTTCTAAAGTTTTACAGTTTTAACTCATATTTTAGGTTGAGAATCCATTTTGAGTTAATTTTTGTACACTGTGTGAGGTGGGATCATTCTTTTGTATTTGGATATCCAATGTACAAGCACTTTTTTGCTGAGAAGACTATTTGTTCCCCATTGAAGTATTCTTGGTATCCTCATTGAAAAAGTACTTTTAAAAATCTGATATTTTGTTCTAATAAAAAGTGGGAGGATGACAATGGGTATCCTTTGACACCTTGCCAATTTTTTGCATGGTTGTTACAGGTGTCATTGAGATCTGTAGATGACTTTCATGCAGAGGAAGTGCTAATTCTACAGCTCCTCTGTCTGAAATGGAGCTTTAAATGGGACTCTGTTTCAGTTTCAATGGGGCTCCAAGGCCGTGGGTGCTTTTTTACAAATCAGCAAAACAGCACCCACATGGGGCAGGTGGATTTACAATACAGTGTCCCCCAGTCCCTGTGTGCCAAGGGAGCAGGGGCTAGGATTCAGCACTTGCTCATCCCCTCAGTCTGGCTCTTGGTGTAGGGGACACACTGCAGGGTTACGTGTAGTGGTCCTGGAGTCCATCCACAGCAGCATTCAAAGTGAGTCATGAGGCCATCTGAGCAGGGCTCACAAAAGTGTTGGTGAAAACTACCCAACTCTACCCTAGAAAAAGAGGCCAGAGAACCATGAAAGAGGATGTGTTTGGAGAGAGCTATACTGAGAGCCTAACTCCCTGGAAGGCTCGGGGGGCACTTCCTCTTCACTCAAATGTGAGAGGGTCTCTGTGGAGGGACCATCCAGAAAGCATGTGGTGTGGCTCCATCACATGGGACTGCAGTCTGACACAGCCTGAAAAGACATATACTGACTCAGGCTTCCAACAGTCACAGAGCAGAGGGGACAGCAAGTCTGTGCTTTGTGGACCAGATTGAGCCATGGATGAGCAGGTCAGGCTGCCATTGTCTAAGGTCCTACCTCAGCTGGAAGGGTGAGGAGACCTCCACACACAGAGGCCAAACACTCAGGGGCAACAGAGGAATCAGTGAAGACCAGCTGGGAAGAATGCATTTCCGTTTTCAAAGGAGAGATATCCAATGATGTGAGAAGCTTAAAAAACAAAACAAAACAAAAACCCCACCGAAGTGCCCGTGAAAGGGAAAGTCAGGCATAAACTTTGCCAGGTCTGAGGAGCGCCAGCTCCAGGCAGGACCATACCTGAAGCTTGCCTCTTGCTTTGTCTGCTTTCCCCTCATCCACATCCCAGCTCTAGATGGGTGAGAAGGCATGAGAGTAACAGGGAAGAAAAGGCAGAGCAAAGAGAGGCAGTCAATCTCTCCCTGCCTCCCACTCAAGGAGGAGAAGACTTAGAACTAGATGGTTCAGTTACTGGCCTGAGTCTCTTTTTATGACTAAAAGTGTCTAAAAGACATCCGGGATTGGTGACTCAGTCTGTAATCCCAGCATTTTGGGAGGCCAAGGTGGGTGGATTTCCTGAGCCCACAGGTTTGAGACCTGCCCAGGCAACTTGGTAAGACCTCGTCTCTACAATTAAAAAAAAATTAGCGGGGTGTAGCGTGTGCCTGTAGTTCCAGCTACTTGAAAGGTTGAGGTACAGCAGGTCAATGCCGGGATGGCCGTGAGCATGCCACTGCACTCCAGTCTGGGTGACAGAGTGAAACTCCAACTCAAAAAAAAAAAAAAAAGAAAAAGAAAAAGAAAAGGAAAAAAAGTGTCCAAAAGATGTTTTGTTAGCCAAGAATCTACATCTATCACTATATCTATATGTCTGTGTCTGAATCTGTTTCTATATTTATATGGGTGTGTGTATGTGTGTGTGTGTGTGTGTGTATGTGTGTGTGTGTGTGTGTATGTGTGTGTGTGTAGAGTTGACTCTTGAACAATGCAGGGTTAGGGTCACTGATCTCCTGGTATGCAGTCCAAAATTTGCACATAACTTTTGTCTCCCCAAAACTTTTTTTTTTTTTTTTTTTGAGTTGGAGTCTCACTCTGTCGCCCAGACTGGAGTGCAGTGGCCGCTCCCGGCCACCGCAGCCTCGACCTGCTGGGCTCCGGCGATCCTTCCGCCTCAGCCTTCCAAGTAGCCGGAATTACAGGCATGTGCTACCATGCCCGGCTAATTTTTTTATTTATTGTAGAGATGAGGTCTCGCTGCCCAGGCGGGTCTCGAACCCGCGGGCTCAGGCAATCCACTCACCTCAGCCTCCCAAAGGCGCGGGATTACAGGCTGAGCCACCGAGCCCGGCGAGTCCCAAAACTTAACTATTACTAGCCTGCTGCTGAACAGAAGCCTTACCAATAACATAAATAGTTGATGAACACAAAATCTGATTATATATGACATACTGTATTCTTACAATAAAGTCAGAGAAAAATGAAATGTTAATAAGAAAATGAAAAAGAGGAGAACATATATTTACTATTCATTAGGTCGAAGTGGATCATCATAAAGATCTTCATCTTTATTGTCTTCGTGTTGAGTGGGCTGAGGAGGAGGTGGAGGGATTGGTTGGGTTTTCTGTCTCGGGGTGGCAGAAGAGGACAAAAATCTGCATATATGTGGACCTACGCAGTTTAAACCCATGCAGGTCAAGGGTCAACTGTGTGAGTGTGTATATATATAAATATATACATATATACAGTGACCTATGCCCAAAGGCAGTAGAAAACCTCATTGTATCAAATGGGTAAATGGGTCTGCACAGGCAGTGTGTGTGGCGTGTGATGTGCATGGTCAGCGGAGGTGTGGGGAAGTATGTTGTGTATATTCTCACTCTCAAGGTGCCACCTGCTCGATACTGTCATTCCTGATTTATCAGAACCACTAATACGCAGTAGGGATGGTGGCCACTTCATTGCAGGAATCCATTTCAAGAATCTTTGTAAAAAAAAGAACTGATTCCAGCCAGGCTCAGTGGCTCAGCCTGTAATCACAGCATTTTAGAAGGCCGAGGCAAGTGGATTGCCTGAGCTTACGGGTTCAAGACCAGCCCGGGGAACTTGGCAAGATCTCGTCTCTACAATAAATTTTTAAAAAAAATTAGCCAGAGGTGGTAGCATGCGACTGTAGTTCCAGCTACTTGGAAGGCTGAGGCAGAGGGATTGCCAGAGCCCAGCAGGTCAACGCTGGGGTGGCCATGAGTGTGCCACTGCACTCTAGCCTGGGCAACAAAGTGAGACTCCAATTCAAAAAAAAAAAGAAAGAAAGAAAGAAAAAAGAACTGATTCTATTCAAATAATGCTTCAAGTTGTTCCCTAAAGAAATAACCATACTGTGACATGGGCCCTGAGAGCTCTCTATAGAGATGAGGTCTTGCCAAGTTGCCCGGGCTGGTCTCAAACCTGTAAGCTCAGGCAATCCACTTGGCTTGGCCTCCTAAAGTAAGCACAGCTCCAGGGTTTCCATCTTAACTTTGTCCCGCCCACTCTTCCTTGTTCTGAAAGTCTCATTATTCAAGGTTCTCTGAGTTCAGCTGTTAGGAGTCAACCATGAATGAAGTGAACTCGGTGTTGGAATATACCAGGGGTGCCAAAAAAATATGTATATACATTTTAAGAGATGGTTGCTGTAATCAGAAGTGTCCAAATGCTGATGGTACCACTTTGAGCACCTCTTATAACTGCAGAAGTCAAATGTGACTTGTATTCATCTTTTTGAGTATTATAATGTTAATAGTTTTTTCCTTTCTTAAAATGTATACATTTTTGGCACCCTCTGTATTTTCTTTTTAAAATTTTTTTTTAAGTACAGAATTTTATTTAGAAACTATTTAAAGTATAAACAAACCCTGATAAGAAAGACCAGGTGGAAAATGGATTCCCAATAAAATGGAATCTTAGGACAACAAAAGTCTAAAAGGCCACAAGACAGAAATAGCACCACTGTCATTTGAACAATGGCTAGCTAGGTACTTGCATTTTTTGGCATTGTTAATCACGGAATCTGGGTTTTCCTCTGAATTCCACACTGAACATGCACTACACAACAATTTTATCATAAAATACTTGCTTTCTACGTACATTTTAGGACAAGCCACCACCAGAAACAAATCAATACAAATATATCAGGGCTGAACAATCTCAGTGGTTGGTGAGATATACTTGGCAGAATCCCGCCCACCAAAGGAACTGAACAGGCTGTAGGCAAAGTAAATTAGGGGGAGTCAAGGAGTGAAAGATCGTACATATTAATAATTAATTCAGACATGGTACTGTATTTTCTGCAAAAGAAACTTAACATTTAGTAACACACTAATGAGTTTCATCTCCAAAAAGATTAGTGCATTGGCAAAGTATTCAAATAATATGGAGAGCTGTGGACAGCAAATCCCGAGAACACCCCAGCCCTGCAGATGCCAAGGTCACGACAACCTTCACTGATCACTCCCTCTGGCAGAGGGCCCAAGTATTTGCAGCACGATCACCTGCCTGCTGCACTTTCCACTCTAAGCAGCAAACTTGAAGGAGCCAAAGAGGAGTCCCCAGTGGGCAAGGGGAGCAGAGAGTCGTGTTAAATGTGAACCTAAGACACAGTAAAATGGGACACAGCCCCATTCTAACCCCAGACACACGGGCAAGTCCCCTAAGTTGTTAGTTAAAAAAAAATGGGCACACTTCATTTTCCAAAAAGTATAATAATGGAAATTTGGGAGATGACTAGAAAAACTGTCAGATAAATGCTAAATGAAAATCAAACTCTTCAACTCAAAACTCTCAGAGCTGAAATACACCCTCTATTCATCTAGGCAAAAATGCCTCTTACTTTTTAGCAGGAATGCAATTGGTCAAGGACACCAATGGTTCTACCGAGCAACTTTTTAAACATTCCTCTTGAGCAAAAGTCCAGGCCTATGAGGATTCAAGCAGCCCCTAAGGCCTTTGACTCCAAAGGTCCCAAGGTCTGGTCCTTTCTTCCTAGACACAATGCCTAACACATCAAATCTCCCATCACGTTACATTTTATATTTTGAAATATGAAGCATATTTTAAGTACTCTTAAGGCATTTATTTATCACAACATTCCCTTATTTCACATTAGCTTAAAATTCAATTCAATCTTTACACTTCTCTCCTGAGGTCACCACTTGGCATATTCATAACACCTTCTCCAGCAACCAGTGTGACCAGTATCCACAATGGTGAGCCCAGTGGTGAGCCTTTTTGTTTCTTAAGTGGACCATCCAGATGTTAATACTGCTCTACTACAAGGTAAAAGCTCCTAACTTATCGCAAAAGGAGAGAAACTTCTGCAAAGTGCACTTTACAAAGAGGTACTTTTTACTTATGAAAAGAAACTAGTGAGTCCTCTAAGAATAATAAAAGGGAGTATTTTACAGTTAAGCACATGATTTGGAGTGAAGAATTCAGATGTTGCTCTGCTGGTCCCGGCTGTTAATATTCTTCCTACTCTTCCTGTGGGCCCCTTCATCAGGTATCACAAAGCCTTTGTCTGTGGCATACAGAATGTCTACAGTCCTCTGCAATAAAGGGTCATTTTCCCCTTCGTTCTCCTGGCAAATCAATTCAATGTTCCTAAGCTTTTCAAAGCAGACATCTCTCTCTTTCTCCAAGTCTTCGACAGTAAGTTTCAATACGTTGACCTGCTGCATCAACTCAGCAGCCTCATCATCCACGTTGCCCACACCAGGATTCTTTCGCACCACCCTGGGGCCAGCCTTAGTAGCTGCAGTCGTTCCCTGCGTTGAAATGGGCCTCTGGGGAGCAATCTTAGCCATGATTCCTGCTGGGAATAAGTCCTTCAGTGAGCTCCTTTCTCCAATGCATTGAATAGGACTATCATCTCACTGCTAGAGCTGAGAGGTTTCTTCAGTTTATTCAGTGCTGGAGCAACAAAGGAGGAAGCCACTGCAGTTTCTGGACCTTGTCTGGCAGCCACAGGGTTACAGTCTTTTCCATCACAGTTTGCGTCAAAAACCTTCTTGAACCACTGAACAAATTCAAAATTATCCTGCAATTTTC
The DNA here is from genome assembly GCF_000164805.1 of Carlito syrichta. NCBI lineage: Eukaryota > Metazoa > Chordata > Mammalia > Primates > Tarsiidae > Carlito > Carlito syrichta. The sequence continues at coordinate 144,800 of NW_007233075.1, forward strand.
CTTTTACTAATTTATCCACAGGAATTATTTTGTCAACACTCATTCTCTGAAAACCTGCTTGAAGTATTTTGAAGTTCTGGATGTACTCATGCTTTCTAGCTTAGCTTGGAATTTCACTTTCTTCAAGGCAATGGAGCCAGGAAACAGAATGTCCATAAATTGACAATAAGCAGCTCCTGAGCACAACGGTTCCATCTTGGTCAGATTCCACTGCAGAGACTCATTGATCCAGGCCAGAATGTCACGGCGACTTAGGTTATCGCTGGTGACTGACGTTGAGTATACGTTCGCTGCCATCTTCGGCTCTCGGCGGAACCGCCCAGTGCCAGCACGGGGCTCGGTTCGGTCTTTGTCTTGCTGAAACCAGCCGACCCCGCCCACCTGCCCGCGCGATGACCTCACACGCACGCCCCTCCTGCTACGCGCTGACGTAGAGACACCCTCTGTATTGTCAAAGAGGTCTCCACATGGTTTGAAGCCATCCTATCTGATCCCACCACACTCCATAACATGAAGAGAAACAAAAACCCGTCATGACACAGAAGCAGCTTCTTGTCAGATATGCCCACGAGGGAGTCGTTAACCGTTACCGTGAACTTAGCTTATTTGAACGTCCCTCAGGGACTCAACACAGCGGTGCGTCCACGGGCCAGGTGAAGCTGCGGTGGAAACAGGCCCAGTGAACAATGAAAGAGAGGGAGAGGGCTGCTCATTGCTCTGATCAACAGAGTTTGGTGGCCTGACGTTGCCGTGTCTTGAAACCTCCTTGGGGAGCAGGCAGGCAGCCTCTCTTTCGTGCCCACAAACGTTGTGCAAATTATTTAAGCATTTTTGCGATTCTTTTCTTTTTAACCAGAGTCTCACTCTGTTGCCCAGGCTGGAGTGCTGTGCGTTGCTCATGGCCACCGCAGCCTTCACCTGCTGAGTTCAGGCGATCCTTCTGTCTCAGCCTTCTAAGTAGCTGGAACCACAGACATGCGCCACCATCCCCAGTTAATTTTTAAAAATTACTTGTAGAGACAAGGTCTTGCCAAGATGCCCAGGCTAATCTCAAACCCCTGGGCTTGGGCAAGCCTCTCGTCTCTACCTCCCAAAATGCTGGGATTACAGACATGAGCTACGGCTCCCGGTTTGCAATTGTTTTCTTAAAACTGAGTTTTGGCCCAACACCTAGAAACACGAGAAGTGACATACACTGCACCCAGAGTTGCCGTTCCGGAACATTCTCTGAGCAGCCTTACAAGCAACTGTCCTAGAGGCCAGGCTCTCTATCACCACGTCCACATGCATGTCCACGGGTCCTTCTGCCTTGAGAGACTCAGATAAGGGCTCCACAAAGTAAGCAAGTGTGTGGGCAATTTAATTCTAGTTTCTTGCTAGAACTTGGCTGTGTGTGCAGTTTTTAAATGTCCTTTCGAGCGATCTGGGCAGAAAATGTTTCTGTCGGCACTTTCTTAAATCCTGGACATGTCTGTGACCCCTTCCTAGTGCTAATCACAGGAAGAAGCTCCTCCTGTTTTGCCGTGTCCCAGTCCTGCTCTCTGGTTATTCATGAGGATAATTTGATAATTGGTACAGATGAAGGGCCTAAAACTGATGACCCCCTTTTGTACTATGACTTCACACCGAGGACACAGAGGATACAGGGAAATTACTCCTTGGCCCGGGAAGTTTATTAAAATGCTAAATGAAGGGCTGGCGGCAGCTCAAAGAACTTTAAATAACCTTGTGGTGGAAAACCTTCCAAACCTCTTTTTACCACAAGCTTAAACAAGGCTGGCTGTGACAAAGAGTAGGAAAATGAGTCGTTTCAAGAGCGCAAAAACACATCTATTTTTAAAAGGTAGATCTGCCTGATGGCCACGGGTGACTGTGGTGTAGCCCCATGAGGGGCAGGCCAAGACCTGATCTGTGGCAGTGTGGGTGGCTTGGCTCATGCCCAACCCTGCAGACCCACACCTGGCACGCATGTGGGTGTGTAGAAGGGAGTGTCATCCACTGTGGCTGACGCAGTGCTCTCTAGTGAACGCAAACATGCCACCAACATGTCCTGTGAATGACGTGTGTGTGTGTGTGTGTGTGTGTGTCTAAAATGCCATGGCATTTATACACAGTCACATGAAGTAGGATGGCACTCTGATCCGATGAATTCCTTCCAGCACAGAGGATGTAACCCCACATGTGGCTTGGCCTCTGATGGTGGGCTAGATCTTTCGATGTGTACAAGCTGCAGGCAACCCTGAGGTAAGAGTCTCCAGGACAAGAAGTGGGGCTACAGTATTCAGACCTCCTTGTGGGATCCTGGAGACTCTTATATTCAGGAAGTTCCGAGGGATCAGAACGCCATGAAAACAAGCTGAATAAGAAGGAAGCCAACCTCCCTATGGCATTGAGGGAGAGCAAGGGAGGTGGCTCTCTATAACCTCAGAAGGGCCATGACAGAGCAGGGTTTCCACAGAGCCCTGGTATATGGTTCCTCTACCGCTCTGCACCCAGGGCCTCTCTCCAGCCCAATTTCCTGGCACAGATGTGCCCTCTGTGGATAGATTGTGTTTCTGTGGGCTTGCCTCTCCAACCCCTGACACAGCTCATGCTGTCACTTGCCTGGCAGAATTAAGATTCCTGACTAGTATACCAATGTTTGCAACACAAAGAGAGACTGGGCACTGTGGCTCATGCCTGTAATCCCAGCACTTTGGGATGCCAAAGCAGGAAGATCTCTTGAGTTCAGGAGTTCAAGACCAGCCTGGGCAATATAGTGAGAACTTGTTTCCATAAAAAATTAGCCAGGCATGGTGGCACATACTTGTCCCTGTCCTCCCATAATTGTGAGGCTGAGGCAGGGGGACTGCTTGAGCCCAGGATTTCAAGGCTGCAGTGAGTTATGATCACACCAATGCACTCCAGCCTGGGTAACAGAACAAGACCCTGTCTTTAAAAAATAAAAATAAAATGCAAAAAGAAAAAACTTAATGTGCACCAAATGTTGATAATAGCTATCTTCAGATGTGGAAGGTCACAGATCATTTTAATTTTCTTCCTTCTTTTGTGTATTTTCTAAAAATTTTAGTAGAATGATGTTTCCTTAGTAGTCAGAAAAAAGTAAATGTTAAAGTTTGAGATCTCTTTGGATCCCTGATGTCCTTAATTGTGGGAAAACAATTAACTTGATCACTTAAGTGGACTCCATTTTGCTCTTATCAGAATAAGAAACCAATGACTTTACCCTTGGTCTGGGCAAATTTTGGGAATTGGAGTGAGAAATGCCATTAGATTTTGGGGAGGAAAATTACGAAGAAGAAAGAAAAGAAAATACTTAAATACCTGAGATGAATTCTTACTTATCAATCATAATATACACATTTAAAAAAATAGCTTAATAGTTGGTCTGAGAAAATTGGACTATAGGGAATAATTTAAAGAAATGAGAAATTTCTTCTTGACATTTGTAGGGGCCATGGCCACTGGCCACCTAAAGTTTCACTGAAAAAAATCACTGGCGTAAGGCAAGACTAATTAATAGGAGAAAAGGCACACAAATTGTATTTACCATGTATACAGGGAAGTCAGAATGCAGACCCAACTTCCCAATGAGTTATAGAATACCTGGAGGTACCAGGAAGACTGGGGCTTACGTTCTAGTAAAACAGGTTATGGGAGTGGGGAGAGAAGTTCATTGAGTGGTAACAAGTGGCTGGGACAATGAAGGAGTAGAGGAGACAGAGAATGACTTGCAGATAGTTATCTTTGGAATCAAAGGGTCCTTGGAGATGGGCATTATACTCTAAGCAGTTCCATTCAGTTGTTCTCTTCTTTCCTGTGACAGATAATGACAGGGAGAGAAAGCAGCTTCTCTATGACCAAGTGGAGGCAGGAAGGTCAGAGAGACTCTGTGGCAAAAAGCCACGCTTTGAGGTGAATCTCCCTGCATATGGAGAGGTTTCACCATGTGGATGGGCACAGGAAGGCCATCAGTGTCTTTGTTGTCTTCTCCCAATGAGGCAGCCCCACAGTTCTGAGAGTAGGAAGAAAGGTAGTCTAGAACAACAGGGTATTGAGCACGTCTGTGACTCACGCAGTGGATCAAGTAGTTGCTGGTCATAGCACAAGCAGCACAGGGAACATGTGTGATGACATCCTTCTTAGCCACCAAAAGAAGACAAAGCCACCATTGTAAGGAGCAGTGACTGTGCTGTCCCTTGAGACACTGGGAGATTGAGAGTCCCAGCTTCACACCAGGAGACTGTCTAACTGGCCAGGTGAGACAGAAGTCCTGTGACAGTCATTTCCTGCCATTCCATCTACACCACTGAGAAGGACTTTGAAGGAACATGGCGGGTCAGATCCAGCTGTGACTGCTAGGCCACTACACCCCTTGGTGAGTAGAGGCACATGGATCAAACCAGTGGAGGCAGTGAGGTCCAGTGGGCTACAAGGAGAATGGAGGTTAGCCCCACAGACTCAGTGCTGGGCCCCAGGTCAGATGTCTTGCAGCTCAGGGCATGAGTTACTTGGCCTCTCCGACTTCAGTCACTCCCACAGGATGCAGAGAAACCCATTTGTGTTGCTATAAAAGAATACCCGAAGCTGGTAATTTATGAAGGAAAGAGGAGTATTTGCCTCATGGTTCTGCATGGCTCCAGCATCACTTCTGCTGAGGCCTCAAGAAGCTACAGTCATGGCAGAAAGAGAAGGGGAGCTGGCGTGTCACATGTTAAAAGCAGGAGCAAGAGAGAGAAGGAGGTGCCAGGCTATTAAACAACCAACTCTCTGAACTAATACAGCAAGGACTCACTCATTACCTGGAGAGCAGCACCAAGACATTCATGAGGGATTTTTCCCCATGACCCAACACCTCCTACCAAGCCCCTTCTTCAACACTGGGGGCCACATTTTAGTATGCGATTTGGAGGGACAAACATCCAAACTATATGCATGTTAAAGGAGATAATGTATATCAGACTCCCAGCATAATGTCTGGCTTGTAGTGAGTCCTCAATAAATGTAGGATTTTTTGTTCCATCTATGTCTGTTTCCCCTCTCATTTTTCTGGGAAAATCTTTATCTTGTACAAAGATTGGCTTCAGATAAACCTTTTAGAATACAATAGTTAATTCCTTCAAATCTCTCAAGCCTAGTAAAATGGCTGTCATTGCCTTCCAATTATTGAAGAGATGCCTTGTCCAAACCATGAAAGATTATTGATAAAGGGAGGCATTCTCAATTGGCTTAGCTTTATGTCAATATCACATGTGACAAGTGGATTGTCATTTAACATGTAGGAATCAGTATTAAAATTCAGGAAAAAGATATCAGAGCTCAAGGGATTGAACAGTTCAATGCAGGGGAGTGACATTTGCTCTGTGAGTGTGCTGAGCTTTAAGAGGGAGTCAATGTGAAAGCCATTTGGTTCAAGAGCCACCTTGTGTTAATCTCCAACTGACTCATGAGAAGTCACCAGCGAAGTTGAACATCAACTAATCAGAATTGCCTCACTGGCATGGCAGGAACCCTAATGTATGACAGAATCCTAAAACTCACCCTAACCAAAAAGGTCAGACTCCACTGGGAAGATACTTCAAACCACTTGCTTGATGTGGACAGCTCCCTCATTGTTGCCCACTGTATCCCTTGCAGGATACTCAGTAAACTGGTTTTTCTACTCTAATCCGACTCAGTTAAGTTCTTTCACTGCCTGTGACTCCGGCCATCTGGTCTTAACTCCGACAGTGGACACTTTCCTCTGCTTGTGCAAGAGGGAAGTATACTGTACTCCATGTTGAGCAAAACTTTCATAAGTGGGTGGGTGTGGATAATTAGTATGGACTTGGGATATGGCTTCCCACATCCTTCCAAGCAGCATTTCTCTCACCGGCATACAAATGGGCCTCCAGTTCCTGAGAAAGTGCAAAAGAAATGGAAAAATCAAGCTGGAAAAGAAGCTCTCTCCAGAGAAATCAATAACTTTGCTCCTGAGAAATTGCCACCCTCCTAATCCGGGAAGGGCAAACCAAGCTAACTTGTGTGATGGATGAGTTTATAAAGTAGCCTGTGTCGGGACATTGATTTAATTAGCTGCGTTAAGTGTGATAATACACCACACTTCCTCCAGACATTTTCCTTTATGAGAATCTTAAAATTAAGCAGATTGGACAGCGGCCCAGACCACCGTCATGACACAAGCAGCACCAACTGCTCCAGGGCAGGAGAACACTCAGTATCATTATCACCAGTGTCTGTCCAAATATTAAAAACAAAGCAAGATATTTCTTCTCCTTGACAGTTTAGACAACTCCAAGCCACCCAAAGACAAGAAAGATACATATCTGTTCTCTGACTCCTGTAGGACACTTGGGCCCTCATGAGGCACCCACTGTGGTCGCTCCCAAATTGCAGATTACACAGCCAAACTGAGATTTAAACAGAGTTCTGATGTACACATAGGTGTGCATTCTCACGTTCAAACCTCCATTTCCTTTATCTCTACTAAACATCATCTGCATGGTCCATGTGCCACTGGCTGTCACTTTCAACATTAAGAACTCTACAAGGAACCCAAACGTGCTGAGAGGGAAAAAAACAAACAACCCCATTATAAAGTGGGCAAATGATATGAACAGACACTTCTCAATGGAAGACATCCGAGCAGCCAACAGACACATGAAGAAATGTTCAACCTCACTAATCATCAAGGAGATGCAAATCAAAACCACACTGAGATACCACCTAACTCCAGTCAGAATGGTCATTATCAATAACTCAAAAAATAACAGTTGCTGAAGAGGGTGTGGTGAAAAGGGAACACTTCTACACTGTTGGTGGGAGCGCAAACTAGTGCAACCTCTGTGGAAAGCAGTGTGGCGATTCCTAAAAGCTCTAAATATTGACCTCCCATATGACCCTGCAATCCCCCTACTGGGAATATACCCTGAAGAGCTCACATCACTTTATCAAAAAGATACCTGCACACGAATGTTTATCGCAGCATTGTTCACAATAGCAAGAACCTGGAACCAACCATGCTGTCCATCAAAAGAGGACTGGTTTAAAAAAATGTGGTACACATACATGATGGGATACTGTATAGCCATAAAAAAGAACAAAATCATGAATTTTGCAGCTACCTGAATGGAACTAGAGTCTATAATACTGAGTGATCTCTCACAGAAACAAAGATCTGAGTATCACATGTTCTCACTCATATAGTGGACCTTGAACATCTACCATAATACTATAAAAAAAGAACTGACAGTGGTGGGAAATTATGGGGGGGTAGAGAGGGGAAGGGAGGTGGGACTAATAGTAGTCAATATCTGTCTGGGGATGGGGAGATACCCCTTATGAACAAGAGTGCCTGAACCATGCACATTTGTATACCTAACCCTTAACTGTACCCCACAATTTTATAATAAAAAATGTGTTTTAAAAAAAGAAAGATAAAGCATTTGGGAGATAATGTCAGTTTCAAATAGAATTTTACACAATTCTCCACAATTTTACAGAATCCCCCACCTTTTTTTAAAAAATAGGAATAATTGGTAGATAGAATAGCTCTGCAGTAGGAATACAATTATTGGGGAAAAAAAGCTATAAAACAATGTAATCTAGACATTTGCATCCTACAATGTTAAGAGGAAAGATTACAGCCAGGACAAGGCTAGATCCCCGCCAAGTTTCCAGGAAGAACCTTGTTGGTACACTGAAGATCCGAGCCATGCTGGGAGCCTGCAGATCTGATCTTGAGACTAGGGAGAAACTGAGAAAGGAAGGAAAGACTCCATGCAGAGTTAGGTCATGTTCTCAGTGACAGTTGATGGAAGGTGGAGCTGTATGAAATGACCATCAAGACAGAGAAGGATTCTAAGACTAAGTAAGGACAGGAAACACCAGTAAGCAGGGTGAAGCAGGATGTCTCTTCAGTTCTCATTGTTTGGTTTTTTTTCTTTTTAAACTTCAAGAATCCCTTAAGCCTCTAAAAAGGTAAGATGACTGGAATCTTCAGAAGGGCAAGAATGATGGCAGCGCTCTTCTTATTAGGAAAAAGCTAAGTTTTCAAATGAACAGGCAGCCTGCTGGCACTTCCCAAAATTTTCGGGCTCTCAATAATGGGTGTGTATTACATTTGCATGGGGAATAACAAAAGTCCTTTGCATTTAACTCAATGGTCCATCTCAATTGCTCTGTTTCCAAGTGCGTCTTGGGTCCAGCAGACCCTTCTAAGCCCTCAAGACCTCGGCCCAACCCACACCTGTCCTCCTTCTCCTGGATGGAAGCAGTGCCCCAGCATGGTCTCATAGCTGCCCCTCCTGTGGTCCATCTGGTTCCTCAGGGCACAGCAGCTGGAGAAATCTTCCAGAAGAGGACATGGGCCACTTTTGCACCAGGACACAGTCTGGCCCTATGGGAACAACCCATCCCATGGCCTATGCATCCCCAGCCACCCTCCCCTGTACCAAGTGCTCCTGTCCCCATGACTTCCCTATCTCAGCACACCAGCTGACACCACACTGGGACTCAGTCCCACCCACAGTCTCCTCTTCAGCTGGTCTCAACAAACTGTCACCCACTCAGAGGTGACCACCTGCTGAGCCAGTGCAGCCCCACCTGTCTCGTGTCCTTCAGGAAGGCACTGCAGCCTGAGGTGACCATCGTCTGCTCCCAGCCCGCTGATACTCTGGACTTCTCCACTAGGATATAATCCTCCTGATGACAGGGACTCTCACCCGGCTGTGTCCTGGTACTTAGGATGGACAAACTCATAGTAGGTGCTCAGTAGGTATTTAAAAGGGGAATGGAGAAAGAGACACTCATTCATTCAGTTTTTAAAAAATGTATTGTAAATGAGAAAAAAGTGAAACCCTACACACTTTGAATGCCCTAAAAATTAAAATTAAAAATTAAAAATGTATTATAAACAGACAACTTATAATTGTATATATTTATGGGATAAAAATGATTTTATAGTTTATGAATATAATGTACAATAACTAATTCAAGCTAATTAATATATTCATAACCTCAAATATTTATTATGTTTGTGGTGAGAACATTTGAAATTTCCTCTGTTGGCACTTTTGAAGTGTATAATATGCTATTATTAACTATATTCACCATGCTGTGCAATAGATCTCAAAAAAATAAAGATCCTTATTCTTCCTGTCTAGCTGGAACTGTGTACCCTGATCAATCTCCCTGTTCCCCTCCCCCCCAGCTTCTGTAACCACCATCTACTATCTGCTTCCATGAGTTTAATTGTTTTAGATTTCACATGTGAGAACATGTGGCATTTGTCTTTTTGCTTCTGGCTTATTTCACCTAGCATGATGTTCTCTAATTCATAAATTCCATCCATGTTGTCACAAATGACAAGATTTTATTCTTTTTTATTTTATTCTTTTTAGTCAGAGTCTTACTTTGTTGCCCAGGCTAGAGTATAGTGGCACACTCATGGCTACCACAGCCTTGACCTTCTGGGACCCGGTGATTCTTCCACCTCAGCCTCACAAATAGCTGGAATCACATGTGGAAAACCTCTGGGCTCAGACATTCCTCTTGCCTCTGCTTCCCAAAGTGCTGAGATTGTAGGCATGAGCCACTGTGCCCAGCCAGGATTTTATTCTTTTTTATCACTGTATAATATTCCATCATGTATCTATACAACATTTTCTTTATCCCTTCATCGGTTTATGGACTTCTAGGTTGAGTCCATGTCTTGGCTGTTGTGAATATTGTTGCAGTGAACATGGGCATGCAGACCTGTCTTTGACATGCTAATTTTAAATCTTTGGGGTAAATATTTAGAAGTCAGATTGCTGGACTGTATGGGAATTCTATTTTTAGTGTTTTGGGGAACCTCCATACGGTTTTCCACATGACTGTACGAATTTACATCCTCACCAAGGGAGGGTCATTGATGGAGCACCTCACTTGACACAGTGCTAAGAATGTGTTCTTCCAAGCAGATCTGTCAGCTACATGTCACCCTCCTTTTCCAGAAGGGGATTAAGACTAAGCCCTAAGGTTAGACATCCTGTCCCGGGTCTCATGCCTGGCTCCTTCCTGTGTGTGACACCAATAGGCTGGGAAAGAGATGTACTTACAGCTGTACTGCATCTCTCAGAGTCTCAGCCTTGCAAATCCCCAGCCCCAACAACCACTGCATAATGGGGCCATGGCTTCTTTCTCTTGTTATTGCAAAACAGATGGACCTTTTGTCTTTTAGTCCTTGACTGTCTGAATAAGTGATGTTTTCCAGATAACTTAAGCTTACCTGTTAAATGTCAAAACTTTGTTTACATCATGTTTGTAAGATGTTTCTAAAATGTACTGTGTGTTTCTCTATTTTCTTTAACAGAGCTTATTTAGCAGAATTTAATGTTTTCTGAATAATACATGGTCATTTTCAGAAACATCAGTTATTATTCTGAACAAGAAGAACTTCCAGGCTGGGCATGGTGGCTCACATCTGTAATCCCAGCACTTTGGGAGGCCAAGGTGAGAGGATTGCTTGAGCTCAGGAGTTTGAGATCATACTGGGCAACATAGCAAGAACTTATCTCTACAAAAAAATAAAAAATTAGCCAAGTGTGTTGGCACACACCTGACCCAGCTACTACAGAGGCTGAGATGGAAGGATTACCTGAGCCCAGGAAGTTGAGACTGCAGTGAGCTGCGATTATGTCACTGCACTCCAGCTTGGGTGACAGTGAAACCCCAACTCAAAAAACAAAGACAAAAATCTTCGTGTTCACTACTGTAAAACTGGCTGCATAATGTATCACGCCCAGAGCAGAAGGAAGATGTAGAAGTTCCTGTTCAAATTGTAGTAAGAGTTTCAAGATGTTGACAGCAGAGAACAGAGCCCAGCACAGTCCCATGACTATACAGGCCACCCTACACAGCTGGCCCTGCCCTATGCCCACAGGGTCTTGGCAAGATGGGATCACAGGCCTTTACTGAGTCATGTCTTTAAGGCTGGTGAGTGCTGTAGGGCTTAGTGTGCTAAGTGACTTCAAATATGGTGGAAATCTTAATACCAGTCATTGAATTCTGTCAGGCTGTATGTGCGGCCCAATCTGATCCTCAGAAAACCCGGGAGTCTTATTTAGGATCTTATAGCTGTGTGTCCCAAACTCAGCTGGAGTGGCTTCACCAAACACGCATTTATGTTCACATACATGACAAGGATCTAGTTTCCAGAGTGTCACTCACTCAGCACATGATTCTGAGAGGTGTTTCATCATGGTGTGACCATTATGGCATGTACTGACACTCACCGGATGGTGCAGCTTCCACACCTGGAATGTGTGGTACAGCCTATTGCTCCTACGCTAGGAACCTGCACACATGTGACTTACTGAGTACTGCAGGCATATGCTACACAGTTGTGAGTATGTGTGTATCCACATGCGTCAAAACATAGAAGGGGTATGTAAAAATGCAATATTATAATCTCATGGGGCCACTGTCCTCTCTGTGGGTCCATGGACCCACATTAACTGAAGCATCCTGTGGCACGTGACTATTCACCTAAAAGAATTGAAAACAGATGTTCAAATAAAAACCTGTACACATGGCCGGGCTCGGTGACTCAGCCTGTAATTCTAGCACTTTGGGAGGCTGAGGCGAGCGGTCAAGACCAGCTCAGGCAACTTGGCGAGACCTCGTCTCTACGATAAATAAATAAATAAATAAATAAATAAATAAATAAATAAATAAATAAATAAATACCTGAGCATGGTAGCATGCACCTGTGGTTCTGGCTTCTTGGAAGGCTGAGGCAGAAGGATAGCTGGAGCCAAGCAGGTCGAGGCTGCAGTGCCCATGAGGGTGCCACTGCACTCCAGCCTGGGCGATGGAGTGAGACTCCAGTTCAAAAAACCCCCAAAAACCAAAAAAAACACCCTGTACACAAATGTTCATAGCAGTTCTGCTTACAGTGGCCAAAAGGCAGAACCATCCTCATGTCTATCCACAGGTGAATGAAAAAACAAAATGTGATCTACCCATTCGGTGGAACAGCATTCAGCTGGAAAAAGAAATGGTGTACTGACACATGCTATGGCACCGGTGAACCCTGAGAACATGCAAGTGAAATAAATCCCACAAAAGACCACATACTGTGTGACTCCATCTCCATGAAATGTCCAGAAAAGGCAAATATAGAGAGACAGAAAGTAGAGGCGTGGTAGTTTCCAGGGGGTCCCTGGGGACTGAGACTGACTGCTTCACAGGTGAGAGTTTCTGTGTGAGGTGATGAAAAAGTTTCAGAACCAGGTAGTGGTCGTGGTCACGCAATGTTGTAAGTGTACTTAATGGCACTGAATGGGACATTTTTAAATGGTTAGAATGATAAATTTGCTACGTATATTTTGCCACAATGACAAAAATAAATGAAGTACTGACATATGCTACAACATGGAGGGAACTTGAAAATCTTATGCTGATGGAAAGAAAGCCAGTCACTAAAGGCCACATATTGTATGATTCATTTTTATGAAATGTCCAGAATAGGCAAATCCATAGAGATGGGAAGTAGATTTGAGGTTCCCAGGGCTGGGAGAGAGAATGGCGGGGAGTGACTACTGATGGGTTTGGGGCTTTTGGGAATGATGACAAAGTCCTGAAATTACATAGAGGTGATGTTTGCACAGCATTTATGTATACTAAAAGCCACTGAAATGTACACTTCAGAAGACTGGGTTTTATGATATTAGAATGATAATTCAGAAAAGCTATTATATAGGAGTAAAGGGCCCAGGTATCATGCTGACATTTTGGAAACATAGGGAGATTAGAGGCCCTTAATTGCTCAACTTCTGGGCACTACAAAGATGCCAGCTACTTGGTATAACTGCAGACGGGGCCTCCAGTAAATGAGCTATTTCTGAATAAAAGCAAAAAACTCAGACAGAGGGGCAGGGGTGAAGGGGACAGTTCCTTTGGCTGGAGTCCTTGTCTCTCTTTCTCGAATCTCTATAATGCCCTCAGAGTTCCCTGTTGACCTTCCTAAGTCCTGGCATTCAGTTCGAGAAACACTGGTCAGGGACACTCGGCAGGGTCAAGACCACATGTTGCAGCCTCGTGTTTGAACCAAAGGACTCTACAGGGCACCTGAAAGTATCCGAGAGAGCCGGAGTCATTTGAGACACTCTTGTTAGAGACCTAGTGCCAAAAAGAGCCAGCTGAAAAAGTCTAATTGCCTAGTGTTGTTAAATGCTTTTGTAGATAAATATCTTAATTTTGTACTTTAAGAATAAAGCAACTTACAAAGGTATTCACCAGATTCACAGAGAACCTGAATGAGATGAAGCCAGTGACACCGTCAGGACCTACAGCACACAAAGAGAGAAAAGTTCAGAGAAGCCACTTGTTGTGGGAAAGCCCAGAATGATTACAGCTTGTGAGGAGCAAGGGCTCCTGGGCCCAACCAGACTGGTAGGGAATTGCATTGTCTAGGAGGAAGGAATGGGGTCTCCTTGGGGGGTTTCTGATACCCAAGAGAGGGCAACTCTGACACAGGTACTCAGGATTTTTGCAACTTAGAGTTAAGGCATTTTAAAATTATTTTGTATAAGATAATTACCAAAATCTTCATGGACAAAATAGAAAGAAAGAATGTGAATCCTTTTTGGCGGGGGTTCGGAATCTCACTGTCACCCAGGTTAGAGTGCAGTGGCACGCTCATGGCTACCACAGCCTCGACCTGCTGGGCTCAGGCTATCCTTCCAAGTAGCTGGACTACAGGTGCATGCCACAATGGCCAGTTAATTTTTTTAATTTGTTTAGAGATAAGGTCTTGCCATGCTGCCCAGGCTGGTCTTGAACCCCTGGGCTCAGGCAATCCTCTCACCTTGCCCTGCCAAAGTGCTGGGATTATAGGTGTGAGACTTCATGCCTGACCTAAGAACACAAATTCTGAAATTTGCACTGAAATTTATCAAGAATGTGCATTTCACAGCTGGCCCTTGGGGGATTTGTGAACCAGCTCCTGCTGTGGCCAAGGCGGTGCCACCCTCAGCTGGCACGTTGGATGCCTGTCCTCCCTTCTGGATCACAATGAGGCCATTACTTCTGGCCTCTTAATTGCGGTATCCCCTCTGAAGTTCTTCCTCCATGAAATGCTGCTGCTCAACCTCCAAAAGGAGGGGATCTGGGGGTTCCTAACACCATAGACCCCGAAGAGCCACGACAAAAAAGCAAGGCTTGCAAGGAACCTCTCCTGTTTGGCAGGACCAGGTGGCAGCAGGTTCAGGCAGGTGGTGGTTAAAGAGGTGAGGCCTACAAAATCATCAACACACACACACAATGGTTATTTTAAGTTAAAATGGCTGCATTATTTTGCCAAGCTTTTGATCCAAGGCTCAGGCTGTTTATTTGAAGGCTGGTGGGTTGGTTGGAGCTCTGCCCCCTCTTTCTTGCATAAAGCACAACTGTGATGCCTCCTCCACTATCTCCAATAATAATTTCCTTAAAGGGAAGTGAAAAACTTAAAGACACCTGTCGGACACAGAGTGCAGAATCCTTCTAGATTTTTATTGTTGCTTTTTCTATATTAACCACTGCCTAGCAACTTACTTTCATTGACTTTTAAAATATCCAACCAGGCTGGACCCAGTGGCTCACACCTGTCATCCCAGCACTTTGGGAGGCCAAGGTGGGAGGATCACTTGAGCCCAGAAATTCAAGACCAGCCTGGGTGACACAGCAAAATCTTGTCTTTACAAAAAATTAGCTGGGCATGGTGGCTCACACCTGAAATCCCAGCCCTTTAAGAGGATGGGTGGAAGGATGGCTTGGGGTCAAGAGTTCAAGACCAGCTTGGGCAACATAGTGAGATCTCATTTCTACAAAAAAAAAACTTTTTTAAGTTATCCAGGGTGGTGGCACACTTCGTTGTCTCAGCTACTCAGTAGGCTGAGATGGGAGGATTCCCTGAGCCCAGGAGCTCCAGGCTGCAGTGAGCCGTGACCATGCCACTGCACTCCAGCCTGAGTAACAAAGGCCCCCCCAACTACTGCTCTCTTTCTCTCTCTCTATAGATACATATGCATATATATATGTATATGTATATATAGCTGCATACAGTTAGTGTAATCACAAACTAGGAAAAGCAACACAGTGCTGTGGATATGCCTTCATTTCCCTCAGTTTTTATTTTGAAATATTACAAAACCACAGACAAGTTCCAACGATGGTTCAAGGAACACCCATATCTTCATCTGGAGTCTCTGATTATTCACATTTTGTCTCACTTTCTTTCTCTCTCTTCATATACCTGTGTGTTTCTTTATATGTATGTGTGTATGTTTTTACATTTTAAAAGCATCACACACACACACACACACACACACACACACACTAGTATTTTGCTGATACCTTATCCCTAAGAATAACGACATTCTCTTACATAACCATGAGACTGGAAATGTGACACTGACGTGATGACATTATCTATTATACAGGGCAGGTTCAATTTTCCAGTGGTCTCTTCAGTCTCTTTGAACCTCCATCAGCTCCTGGTCTTTCCCTTTTGCAACACTGATATGCCCTTTGTTGCTGATGTTATTTTGTTCTGCACAGTTTCTCAGTTTGGCTGGTTTGCTGACTTTCTCATAATTAGCTTTAGGTTAAACTGGGATCTGGTGGGGGAAGGGCAGTAGCACTGCACCACGTGCCGGTTACTTCCATCGGTGGTGCCAAGTGTGACCCCTTGATGAAGGCGGGATTCTCCAGATTTCTCCATGTTGGAGGTTCATTTTCCCTTAGTGATAAATGGGAATCGATGGAAGGCTTGTTTGAGCATCCCATTCCCAAATACTCTTTAAGGGCACAATCCCCTCTGAAGTTCCTCCTCCATGAAATACTGCTGCCCAGCTTCCAAAAAGAGGGGACCTGGGAGCTCCTAACACTGTGAACCCTGAAGAGCCATGGCAGTAAAACAAGGCCCCCAAAGGACCTCTCCTCCTGTTGGGCAGGACCAGGTGGCAGCCATTGATGATTTTTTTTTGAGTCAGGGTTTCACTCTGTTGCCCAGGCTGGAGTGCAGTGGCACGATCATGGCTACCCCAACCTTGACTTGCTGGGCTCAGGTGATACTTCCGCCTCAGCCTCTCAAGTAGCCAAGACTACAGGTGTGCACCACCAGGTCCAGGTATTTTTAAAAATTTATTGTAGCGATGAGGTCTCACCATGTTGCCCAAGCTGTTCTCAAATTCTTGGGCTCAGGCAATCCTCTTGCCTTGGTCTCCCAAAGTGTAGGATTACAAACGTGAGCCACTGCACTCAGTCCCATTAATGATTTTTGGCTAAGTAAATAGTTACTGTGGTGGTAGTTAAATGCAAATTTCCAGTTTCTCTGATTCCTTTTGCATTTGTTAGTTGTCTGTGCCCAGAGTCTGAACATTAGACAACCGCACTCAAAAGCCAAGTGGACACACGAATTCAAGGCTCACACAGGCCACGTGCATGGCTCCAACAGCTGTTAGAAAGGCCTGGAAAGTAAATACTTTCTATATTTTATTGAGATATTTTAAAACTCTGTGATTAACATAAAGGTGCTTACATATAGATGTTACAGCACAAATGGGCATTCAGGGTAGAACACTCAAGAATTTTAACAAAGAGAACGAAGCTCCCAGCGGGGCCAGATGGGACATGTCCTTTCTCTACACCTGAAAAAATGTGTTTGCTTTGAGACGTGTATCTTTCTGTGTGTTTCATCAGTTCTTTAGTGGTGCAAATCCAGGATCACAGGCATCATTTGGTTAGTTAAAGACACAGAAACTGGCTGAACATGGTGGCTCATGGATGTAATCCCAGCATTTTGGGAGGCTGAGGTGGGAGGATCACTTGAGATCAGGAGTTGGAGACCAGCCTGGACAACAACAAAGTGAGATCCCATCTCTATGAGAGAGAGAGAGAGAGAGAGAGATACACCAACTGCTTAGTTAACTTTATACATAAATTTTCAACTGACCTCCACTGAACTCACTTGCCAGGTTCCCAGATGCTCTCCCTTCCTTGGTGAATGGAATCCTCTGCTGGCCACACATGCAGGGCACCTGATGGCAGTGACTTCTCTCCAGGGCACCAAGGACTCCTGCTCACACCATGGCTGTTTACAAGCTAGGAGTCCATTGTGTTTGTTCCCAGGCCTGTTTGGGTTCATTAGACGTGTTATTGTAGTATTTTAATTAATTAAACAAAAAAATTTAATTAAATACTATGAAAATCATCAAACAAGAAGAGCAAAACACAACTAAGAGTTGGACACTTTAGAAAGTCTCAAGGAAAATTGACTATTTCAGCAGCCATGTGCAGGAGAGGCTTGTAAGCCTGGAACAGGGTTCACAGAAAGCCCAGGGGTCACAGAAGGTTCAGAGATCACAGAAGGCCCAGGGGTCACAGAAGACCCCCTCCAGATCCTGATGACATCAGAAACGGCAGATTCGTGTTAGGATGAGATTCAGCAAGACAATCTCTACAGCACAGAAGTTCCTGGGATGGAGAGCTTGGGGGGCCTGACCCTACATCAAAATCTCATCCCATGAGTATGAAACCTTCATGTTATTGTAGTTTTTAGAATGTGAACTTTAACTGGATTATCTGATTTTATCAAATACGAGCTTGTACTGTACAGATCTCAATCTACAAGGCTCTGATCATTCTTAACTAGGGTTTCTGTATCTGAAAAAGTTTCCAGTTAAGAAACCTTTTTGGGTTCCTTGAACAATTTGTATTTGGTTGAGGAGGATTCAATGGACCAGTGCAGTGAGGCATCTGGTGCCCAGAGCAGACACACGCAACTCACAGCCCTGAAAGATGAGTCTTGCACAAAGCTGAAATGTGAACATCACCCAGGAATGGCAGATACATCCTGGGACCTGCATGCCACATTTATCGCCTCTGTTCTGTGGTGTAGACTGTTTACAGGTTAATGTTTCTACTGCTTGGTTGAGTTTCAAGAGTGGCCATCGCTTCTTTTGTATTTCCTAGATCCCACAGTTGCTGCTTTCTTTAAACTAGACCTTCAGAAAGTTAGCTGAGAAGATGACATACAACAGTGCAGTGTTGCAAGGGCAGGTTACCAGAGCCGTCCATGGGGCATGCCCCAAGCCTGTTCCCTCTAGATGCAGCTTCATGTGGTTTCTGCTGGGATGGCCACCTCCAGTCCACCTGGGCAGGGCAGAGCTGCTGCTCTCCATCTCCTAGGTACTCAGCAAATGTTTGTGAATCGTGATTCTTTTCTTCACTTCTAAAAAATATCCAGGAACTCATGTGCCACCCAGATAGCCAGGACACAGACTCACTCAGTAGCCAGCTGCCTCTGAATGCAGGTGGGTGGCCAGGCAGGGGAGAGGCCCATGATCCCTGCTGTATCCTGTCCCCTCAGTCAGTCTGTGGCACAGAACTGGCCTGCCCCAGGGCTGGAGAGCCGGTCCCTCTCTGTAGCCAGTGAATGTGGCTGAGCACAAAGGCATGGGCACCAGAGCGTGAACAGGGTGTCCAATCGCATCATGTCACATCCACTCTGGGAGCCCTGCTGCCGCCTGAGTCTGGCCCAAAGACCCTGTGCCTGCAGCCCACCCTCCACATGTGCACAAAGCGGGCCTGTCCCTCACTCGGATGAGCTCCATGCTGCCTGAGCTTTCCCACAACCCGTGCTGGCCACACCTGCCTGTGGAGGTCCTGGTCACTTTCTGTGATGCCTTCTCTACTTCTTCAACCCTTGGCTATTGCTCCGTCCTGGGAGCCCCTAGGACTCAGCACATTCCAACTCTTGGTGCATCTTTCTTCTCTGCCCTCCTCCTACTCCTGGGGCAGGCACTCAGTTTACCCGGTTTGCATCTCCTGAGTGCCTGCCTAACCAGTACCTTCCCTGAGAGGTGCCTACCTTCTAGATGGCGTTCATTCGCTGGTGGTCGGATTGCACATGGTCTTAGCTCTGCAGTCAAGGAAAGCGTGCTGGGAGAGTTTGGGAAGTATTTTTAGGAGCTAAAAGGCACATAGATTGGGGATGGAAATATTCTACTCTAAACTATGAAATTCTGTGGTCTGAAACACAGTACTTAGAATTCAGATGAAATATTTGACTTCCAGAAACGCTTCTTATGTAAGCTATAAATAGATTTCGCGCTTATTTCAAGGCAATGTTTATTTACTGAACACAAGGAAAATATCACTTCTTTATTTTCTTGACACTTTAACATTCCTGTCTTCGACATTTTTGGCTCAAAAATTAAATTGTTAATTTCTAAATTTAGTAATTGTTAATTACTAAACTATCAATAGTCTTAAAAATGATTTCAGGTTGTGCCTAACATTATTTTTTTGGCATTGAGTGGTCCAGTACACAACCCTAAAGATTGATACTTCGAGTCAGCATGGGAGATGCTCCTCACATATAAGGTGCTTCTGTAATTTATTATTGATATGTTCTATAATGATGTGCCTGTTTCCTCCTCGCTTCTCTGCCACAGAGTGGGGTGGCAGGCAGCACCAGCACCAGAGAACTTTCCCTATTAACTCTGTTTGGCTGCACAGGACAGAGTGTGACATTGACAGCACCGTGGATCACTCAGCCTCCTCCCCTCCCCCTTGTTTCCCTAGGACTTTGTTCTCGTAGGGCTGAGGGGCATTTCAAGGTGGGCTTGGTGCATTGATATGTGTGTGGTCTGACTGCAGTTCCAGGATGGTGTGCACTAATGATCTCATTCCAGATTCCAACTTCATTTTCATCCTTGTGCGTGCGATACCCTCAGCTAGGTCTTGATCAGCAGACATGGCCCCAATCTTGCCCATCTTGCTGATTTTCACACGTGTCGTCCAAGCCAGCGTGTCTGTTAGGTTTAAAGACAATTTCTCTTAAGTGTGGTCATGAGGTACAGATTTAAGCATCTAAAATTGAAACGAGTAGTTTAAAACTACAACAGAGACTAATAAACACCTCTGTTGGCTTCAGGATAGTGACTGGACTTTACTGCTTAAATGAGACATCGCTGGTTTCAGGCGATAGCAGGAAACTTTGTGATTCTATCCAAAATTCAGCAACCATGACTCTAACGGTGATCCTGCTCCAGCCAGTCAGAGAGAAGATTCTTAAAGAGACAGAGGTTTCAGATGAGACAGTAAAGTGATGCTGCTTCCCGGCTCATGCTGCTCCTATACATGTGGCACCTACATCTCTTTTGTCATCTGGGGCTGGCAGAGCTCTGCCAGATGCTGAGACACCCCCCCACCCCGGCAACTCCTTCACCTAGCATGCTCTACCCACAGCAGCTCATGTCCTTCTTCTTGACCTGAATGCTCACCTGTTTCTTAGGGGATGTCCTGCAGGGGATGCAGCCACCTAGCTGTAAAGACCATCCCTCCCTTCCCTCTTGCCCTATCTTCCCATAGCATTTTCACTACTGAAAGATTGCCAATGCTTTGGTTTATAAACCACCACATGAAGCTCACAAAGGAAACTATTTGACAGTGTCCTTGGTCCATAAAAGATGCTGCACACAGTAGGTACTCAGTAAACGTTTGCTAGACAAAAATGAGTGAACACAATCTGTGTCCCTGGAAGATATTGCACACAGTAGGTACTCAGTAAATGTTTGCTTGATACATTGAGTGAATGCAATCTGTGTGCCTGGCCCCTGGAATGCTGCACAAAGTAGGCTCTCACTAGATGTTTGCTAGGCAAAATTGAGTGAATGCAGTCTGTGTCCCTGGTTGCTGGAAGATGCTGCACAAAGTAGACACTCAGTAAGCATTTGCTAGACAAAATTGAGTGAATGTAGTCTGTGTACTTGGTCTCTGGAATGCTGCACAGAGTAGAAACTCAGCAAATATTTACTGACAAAAATCAGTGAATGAAATCTGTGTCCCTGGCCCCTGAAAGATAAAGCACATAGTAGGCACTTTGGTAAATGTTTGCTAGACAAAGTTGAGTGAATGCAATCTGTGTACCTGGCCTCAGGAAGATACTGCACACAGTAGGCACTCAATAAATGTTTGCTACACAAAATTGAGTGAATGTAGTCTGTGTCCCTGGCCTCTGGAAGATGCTATACACAGCAGGAACTCAGCAAATGTTTACTACAAAAATCAGTGAATGCAAACTGTGTTCCTCTTCCCTCATTTTCTCCAGGTGTCTTTGCAAAACTTTATTCTGATTGCATCACTGTGTTGCTTGTGAACGTCAAATAGCTCCTCTCTACCTGCAGAGTGATGCTTAAATGCCCCAGTAGGTGTGTGGAACCACTCTCTTCTCAGCTTCCCTTTCAGCTCACATCGCAGACAGATGCCAGCCACACTGGAGCCCTCAATGTGGCCCAACTCCACCCTGTGAGACTCATAACAGTCCGTGCAGTTGCTCTTGCCACCTGCAGGGCTAGTCCACCTTCCTACCTGGAAACTCTTCATCTGGCAGACCCAGTGGCAATTTGAGGACCCTGGGAAGCTTTCCTTCCCCATCCTGGGCAGAGACACCTTGCCCCTTGGCTGGGCCTTGAGGACACAGACATCTTCTGCCAGGCTGCAATAGTAGCCTTTGCCTTCTCAAGTTCCAGTCCTTAAACACTGTGGGTGTGAAGCCTAGTACAGTGGTGAAGACACAGCTGGTTTATAGCTCCTTCCTGCTTTTACTCCCGGCAGGCCCCAAAACTGCATCTAACCAGTTATGACACACAAACGCCGCAAGAAACAGAAGCATCTCATAATGACCTTTGAACTGGTGGGTGCTGCAGCGACTGATACTTTGCAAGATGCTGGGATGGAATGACCAGTGCATAGTGAATGGATGAATGTGTGGACAGACAAACAGACCAGAGGCCAAGGTTCCAGACATGTTCCCAAGTCCCCCTGTTTTTAAGAAATTCGACTTGTGGCTGAGCACAGTGGCTCACTTCTGCAATCCCAGCATTTTGGGAAGTTGAGGTGAGACAATCACTTGAATCCAAGAATTTGAGACCAGCCTGGGCAACATAGCGACACCTCGTCTCTTCAAAATATTAACAAATTAGACAGGCATGATGGTGGGCACCCGTAGTCCCAGCTACTTGGGAGGCTGAGATGAAAGGACCTCCTGAGTCTAGGAGGTCAAGGCTACGGAGAGCCATGATTATGTCACTGCACTCCAGCCTGGGTGACAAATTAAGACTCCAACAAAAAACAAAAAACAAAAACAAAAACAACTTGACTTTACACCTGCTTCATCTCTGCTCTTTTCTGTAGGGACCATTGTCCATCATGTGCCCAATTAAATGATTCCACATGATCTGAGGGATACACATAGTTAATTGAAGGCACAAGTGACTCACTTTGGGGAGCTAAATTTTATGTGTGAAAAAGGAAAAAAAAATGAAAGCTTCATCTGAGGCTGAGCTGGAAACCTGGACAGGAAAGTGGATGGTCCCTGGTCCCAGGAGCAGCTTGCAATGCTTTCCCTTCTCGATGGATCATCCCTCTTCAGGGAATAAACTATGAGCAAGGAAATTTAGAGTTGGCTGCACTGGGAATTTTTTCATACCTGATTCCGGAAGAGGCTGAAAGAATTTGACAGAGAATGGAGCGATTTTACCAAAGTAGAAGACACTGTGAAAGAAAGGTCACTGTTGGCACTGAACGCCCAGGGACAGCCATAAATCATATTCACAATGGACGCACCCAGGGTTCTGGGCCCACAGCAGTAGGCCGGTATGAAAGGAAGGTGCCAATCCCTCTGCCAGCACTAAATTTTGCAATCTGATGCTGCAAAATGTTCCTTTCTAAGTCTATCCAAGGGTCAGAATACGACCCTGGTGAATCGCCCCCTGTTATTCTAGTTAAGACATGTATGGGACAGGAAAAGCAGCCAGCACCTATAGAGCAGAACAAATATCTTCTAGATGTGCAGTGGTTTCCACGTGGGAGCCTCGTGGTCCCTGGAGGTCCTGTGCTCTGAGAATCTTGTCTATTACCACTTGACTGGCTAGAGCAGACCCAACGTCCACACCCTGAACACAGAAATCATTCTCTTCCCTTCCACCCTCCCTCACACCGTGAACCCATCCCTTTGTGACCTCAGGATCTCACCTTGAAAAAACAATAAGATGGTTATGGCAAAGAATATCAGCTTTCCTCAATATCCCTCCTTCTTCCTCACCACAGTGGAAGCCCCAGGCATATGACAGCTTAGACTACATTTTCTTACCTCCCTTGCAGTACGATGTGGCCTTGTGACTCTGGCAGGTGAGAGGCAGCAAAAGTGGCACGTGCAATTTCTGGATTGTTCCAGGCAAAGAAAGGAGCAGTGATTTTACCGACTGGACGTGGAGGTAGTGGTGCATTGTCCTGAACCATGTGGATAAGGGCACAGCCAGGAGACAGAAGGAACTTGGGCTTTTGGCAACTTCTCAGAGCAGAGGTGTGCACTAACTCTGGCTAAAACGTAAGAGAGACATAACTTTTACTGTGTTTAAGTCACTGAAATTTTGGGTTTCTGGCACAGGGGTCAAACCTATAGCCTTGTGCAGTCCTTCACATCGTGCGCACAAGGTCAAACCTTGTGCGGTCCTTCACATCGTGACATGCCCACTAAACCGTATCACCATACCAATTCTGCAACTTCTTCATAACCCTCACCCTTCACACTCCACTCTAGGCACATGGAACCTCCTCCCTCTTCCCAGGCAGGGAATGCCCTTCCGTAACTCTGTCTGCGCTTGTCATTCCCTCCAGATAAGGCTCTCAACCTATCGAGCCCTCATTCGACATCCACAACTCATCTTACATGTAACTGTTCATATTTCCTCATAATTATCCACTTTTCCTGTCTATGTGGTACATTCTCTACATGGCCCTCTAAATCTGCTCTCTCAACTCCTCCATCCTGCTCTATGCCCTGGGAAGCTGATGTCTACAGACTGTGCAGCCCAGAGACCCTTGTCCTCTGATTTCCAGTTAAATTTGGCCAGTGGAAGTCAGGAGATAGGCAGGTAGGGGAAAAAGGATGTTAAGGTATTTCTTCTCCAACTTCCTTTTAGCTTGGCCACTGCTAGGAGATTCTGATATCTCTATAGCAGACAGCAGCTCCTTTCTGACAGCACCCACCCACCCACCTGTGGCTGTAGGTTCCACCAGGCTGGGGCAGCAACAGCTTCCTGCCATTGCTAGACTCTGGGTATTGCATCATATCTTGTGAATTTCTTCATCCTGGCCCTTCATTTGTAAATATTTCCATCAATAGCATCTCTTGAAATGACGCACATACAGTGGTGTGCCATCTGTTTCCTTCTAGTACCCTGACCCATGCTTGCCTCATTCTACTGCTACTAGATTATGAACACCTCAAGGGCAGAGATCAAGACTGAGGTGTTTTCCATCACAATGCCTACTAGGTCAGCACCTAGTTCATTTTTGCATGATAACTCTTCATAGAGTAAAAACCATTTTTGTCCACTCAAGACACTTACATAACCTCCCAAAGAAGAAGGTTGTTGACTTTTGGCATAAGGTTTAATTTAAATAAATCTATACTGTGAATTTAAACTCTCACTTTAATTTCAAATGAATGTAAAATTCTTTTCTTCTTTTTTGCTTATATAGTCATGTAGCAGCTAAATTTCACTCCAAATATTCACTCCATCCATTTTTTTCTTATTTCATTTACTTATCGAATATCTTAATGTTGATATTTTCCAATCATCTTCATTCAAATTTTTGGCCAAAAATACTTAGCCAAGGACCGGAGACTGAGGTCTGGGAAGTGCCATGAAAGACTTTCCTCTGGCATTAACCTGAGAATCAATGTTCTTCCAGCACTTTTGCCCCATTGCTTTGAAGCTATTGTGAATGGTTTGTTTCTTAATTTAATTTTTGAATTGTTCCTTGCTAAATGTAAGAATGTGACTGATTTTTTTCTATTGATCTTGTATCATACAGCCTTTTTATCAGTTCTAGTCGTTATTTGTGGGTTTTTGTATGTAGTCCTTAGAATTTTCTATATACAAGATGACGTCATCTGCTATTAGAAATTGTCTCTTCCTTTACAATCTGGATGACTTTTTATCATCTCTGCATCTACCAAGTAACAGCATTGCTTCCAAATGGACAGAATGAAAGAGTTGGAACATAGTTTGCTTTAAAAAAAAAAAAACTGTTTACTTGATATTTTGTTGGCGGGGAAAACAGCTATGTGCCTCACAAAGCTTTCACAAATATTCTTTCTCTCACTTATAGTCTTACTAGAAATGCAGGGAATGCCTAAGAATGTAACTATCCAATAAATCACCAGTGACTTATACGGAATTTTAAAAACCTTTTCAGATAATAAAGCTCCAACTATGCAGAGTATAGTGGAAAGAATAGATTTTACAGTGTGGATCTAAGTTCAACCACTTTGTAGCTATGTAACCTTGGGTTGAATAAGATAAATACTACTTATCCCCTTTGACTGCTATGAGAATAAAATAAGGATAATTTATATAAAGGGCACAAAACCCCAGTTTGTGCTCAGATTTCAGCCCCCTACTTATAATAATAAATGATTCTTATTTAATTTGCATTCTCACATTCATACTAGGTGAATGCCAAAAGATGCTTCATTTATCTTTCAGAAAAACCTAATTCCTACAAAACCCCCATCTCTAAATGAAAAGCAAGCCCTAAGAATAGCCCGGTCTCTCAGAAGGGGAATCAACTAGGATCAAGTGACATCACTAAGAGATCACAGAATTTACCAGGACAAAAGTGCTTCATGGAGCATGCAGGACCTAAACCATGTAACCTGGATAAATCCTGAGGCTCCATGTGGCTCACTTTTGATCTAAATATTATTTAAAGAGGCAGAGTCCTGATGCTAAAAGGAATGTTTTAAAATCTGTTTTTAATCTATCTCTTCCAGAGAATGGATTCTTAGTTTACAGAGCCATGTCTTCAGATCTGCTTCCCTTTCCTCTTTGATTCTCCATAGTTATTCTAAAACTTCCCAGTCACCAAGTCCTAAAACATTCTCCCAAAAGTACCCACAGAATGCTCTGTTCATCTCCACCCTTCATCCTGTGGGTCAACCTAACTTCCTGGGCTGTGTCTTCCTTCTCTTCTCCTTCCTGTCTACTGGGCCTTCCTTCTTCCTATGTACTCTGTTAATTCCACAGTTCTGAAGGTCTAGAAACCAAGTTGGCAGAGTGCTCACTGTAGGTTGAGGAAGAAGGCACATCACACATTAGTGAGTCTTGTCCCTGTCATACCACTCAAGTTTCTTTTATACCCTCTTCCTCCCTTCTTGCCTTTTCCTAGATGTCCTTAAATAAAACATTCCCTGAAAAAGTCATAGGTTGAATCCCACTTTTAAATCTTCTTCTTTCTTCCCTTTTTTTTGAGTCAGGGTTTCACTCTTTCACCCAGGCTGGAGTCACAGACACAATCATAGCTCACTGCAGCCTTGACCTCCTGGGCTCAGGTGATCCTTCTGCCTCAGCCTCCCAAGTAGCTGGGACTACAGGCATGTACCACCATACCCAGCTGATTTTCTTTTTCTTTCTTTCTTTTTTTTTTTGGTAGAAACAAAGTCTCGCTATGTTGCCCAAGATGTTTTCAATTGTATTTATTCTTTTATTCCAAAATATTTATTGTTTACTATGTGTCCTTTAAACACTGATAATTTAAGTTCTTGGACGGAAATTTCATAAGACTTATAATTGCAATCTAAACTCTTTTATTGACACTATTCTTTTCCTTCCAGCTTCCTCTTAGGGGGCATATGGAAGCACCAGTGGTAGATTATCACCTGATTGAGAAAAGGAATTTGCTCCCCACCCGTGCCTCCATAGAATTCTTCAACAGAATGTGCATGATTTCATTGGTACTAGAACAAGTTAAGAATTATGTAATCATCTCTGGTATTTGCTGCAGATTATAAGCACCTGAGGACTACTTCTAGGTTAACTTGCTTTTAATTTCTCATTACAGTTACCATCCACCCTTCTTATTTAAGTACTATGTTGCTGTGGTGGTTAATTTCATGTGTCAACTTGACTGAGCCATGGGGTACCCAAATATTTGGTGAGTGTGTGTGTGAGCATGTTTTTGGATGAGATTGACACTTGAGATTCTTTAAGCAGATTGCTTTCTCTAACATAGTGTCCCACATCCAGTCAGCTGAAAGCCTGAACAGGACAGAAAGACTGATTCTCCTGCAACCCAGAGGGATCTTTACTTACCTGACTGCTGAGGTGGGACCTTGGTTTTTTGCTGCCTTGGGACTTGAATGGAAAAACAGGCTCTTCCTGGTTCTCAAGCTGCTGGTTTTCAGACTAGGACTCATACCTTCTGCTCTTCTGGGTCTCATGCCTTTAACCTTGGACTAAAACTATACCACCAGATCTTGGGCCTTCTCTGCTTCCATAATCATATGGGCCGATTTATTATAATAAATAAATATCTGTAAAATATATATTATATTTTGCAAATATAATATATATTTTATATCTCCTATTAGTTCTGTTCTTTGGAGAAACCGGAATGATACAGTTGGTAACTATAGGCCTTTGTTTATTCTTGTCCTACAGAAGCCCTAAAAGGAAGTATTAATGGCAAAATAATTAGTTCTCTGTACTGGTGGGGTGGGGTGGGGGGAAGTGGCACCAATAAGTTACATATTTCATGGCTTTAGGCTAGCAGAGATTAGATCAATGATTCTCAATTTTGTTGCATATTATAATCACCTGGAATGTTTTTAAAAATCTTGATGCATGGGGCTCACTTCAGACCAAAGACATCATAATTTCTGGGGGAGACTCAAGCATCAGATTTTTTTGAAGTTCCCCAATGTCCAAACAAGTTTAGATGGCTTACATGATCTACTGGTGACTCAAGAAGTGATAGAGTTCATTTCCTAGACTGAAGTTGAAAGAAGAAAGAAGGGTAGGAGAAAGCAGTAAAGTAGATAAAGAAGAAAGATGAGCCTTCAGATCTCTTGCTTTAGAAGTTGGTAGAACTATTCATTATCTGTTCCGAAGTTTTGAAAACTCTTAGTTTACCACAGTGGCCATATTTAAATGTAAGTATAAAGTACATTCCAAAATTGTTTTGATGAGCTTTTTATTTACTAATCTTGATCTACACTTGACTCTACTTCTTTCATGGGTAATATAGAATAGAACCACACAATTAACATCTTCCAGAATATGACCACAGATAAAAAACAAAACAAAACAGGGGATACCAAGGAGGACCAGAGAGAAGAAAGGAGAGAGAGAAAAGAGAGAGTGAAAATTCCTCCTTAGAGGGACATTCAGTGGCAGCATGAGATCATGTGTCTCTAGCTAAATCCAGCAGTGGCTGAAGAGATGGCATTTATAAAAATAAATTTATCACAACTTGGGTCTAATTTTTACAGAACAGGGAGTAATATAAAGTCATCCATCAATGAGATACATCATGAACAGAGAGCCAATTACAACAATCCTCATTTGAGTCAGTGGGTAGGAGTTGGTTCTTAATTGTCTTCTCTGTTAAGAACCATTTATTTGTTGCCCTACTGAGCTTTTCTTTAAAAGAGCCTTACAATTTAGGCTCCAGTTTTTATAATATCTCCTCTAAAACTCAAGGACAATATTTCCTTTGCATAGGGTCTAGCTCATCGTCTATTTTTACAGACATACAGAATAACCCAGAAGGACACTGTTCGGCAGGGCTTTCTCCACCCTGACTTTGCTTAGCTCTCCTGGTACAGATATAAGCCCTTTGGCAGATGCTTGATTTCCCAGCTTCCCACACAGGCAGTTGTGGTCATGTGGATCCGTCCATCAGATGTAAGAGTGACTCTCAAAGGTCTTTCTGGAGGATATTTTGCTTTCTGACAAGAGGAGCAGGTGCATATGTAAGGAGAGTTTTCCTAGGCAGCTCCTTCTGTTCTTCAATCTGAGACATCAATGTCAAGGCCTGGTACTGGAGCTGAGCACATAATATTGTATCATCACCCATGAGGCAACAAGTGTGACAGAAGATGAAGACACTATCACATCATAAACACTGACCCACAGCCCTGACGTTGCTGAACCACTCAACAACCCTGAGACTGTAGGCAATAGACGTGTTTTTTGGAAATAAACCAGAGCTTGTTGGATCTTTTGATATTTGCAGCCCCCAAAAATGTCTCAACCAGTGCAACATAGGATGTAGATGTTTGCTACTTTGTCATGTCATCATAGAGATGATTCTCCTTCAGTTTAGCTTGCCTTTGTGGTTTATTAATCCAGTTTTATACACATTTTAAATTAAGTAACCTCCTCATGAAAAGAAATAGAATTTTCTTTCAAGTTGCTATTTAACACTGTTAACCAGCCCTGTGGCAATGTTAACTGTGAACATCCACAGGGTTCTGATCAGGCTTCTTCACTGAGAGACTGGTCCTAGGAATATAGCCACACTGTTTCCAGGTTGCTGAATGGGACCTTGGTGTGTATTTGTTCTAAAAAAGTAATTTTTTACTGGACTTACATTTTACAGAGTGCTTTCACCCATATTAGTTCAGTTGATTCTCAGGACAACTCGCAATGCAGAGCCTATTTTTAGCTTCGTCTTACAGATAAGGACACCAGGGCTAGGAAGGGCGAAGGGCCTTGCTCCTGCTGACTCATTAAGGACCAGAAGAGCCTGGATGTGGCCCAAGCCCAGGCCTTGCCACATACACGCCATGAGATGCAGACACAGGAGAGCGAGGAGCTCCAGCCTCCTTTCCAGACCTCGCCCACTCTCATGAGGGATGCTTAGATGCTGAACTTTAGCGCTTAAAAATATATCATTCATTTGCCACATCCATAATCAAGTGCCAGTATAGAGAACAAAAACAGAGTGAGCTATGGAGCAACCAGCTTAGAGCACATTTTGCAAAGCCCTCCAGGGCCCCGGGTGACACCCGAAGGTGCTCTTGCTCCTGGATATCCATGGTGTTCTTATTATCACTGATTGTTGCTGAGTCACACCAGGATCAATACAGAGTCTGCCGGGACAGAGGCTCTGTCTCAGTCGTTCTTGTCCGGCTCGGGGCCTGCTGTGTAGCAGGCACTCTGTGAGTACTTACTGAACGAACAAATGAGTTACTCATCGAGTCACTCTTAGACACAGAAACACTGTCTTTCCTCTCTTAAGCACATGTAGTCTATTGTCTCAAAAGTCTTCTTTAGAGGCCAAGGCTCTTTGAGTTTCCAGAAAGGTTCTTTCTAGTAGCAGCAAGGTGTGGTTTCTTCACACCTTCTTCTCAGACTGGAGGAAGTATCCCAAAATGATAGCAATTAGTTTTTCAGTAGTAATGGTTGCTTCTAGAGAGCGTATCCATCTTCCATGGGAACTGTCTCCTTCCTAATTACCACCTCCTCGTGCTGGATTAGTTTAGAAATGTCACTGCCACTTGGGCGCACCTAGTCATTTAGCAAGGCCGACCCGTCCCCAAGGGGGTGGGGGACAGTGGCTGGACGGAGAAAGCTGCTCACCTGCTGCAGGGTTACAAGAGTGACATTGAGCTCAGGTCATCTTAACTACCTGTGGAAGTTTAAGAACTTTGGGGTTTTATTTTTATTTATTTTTATAGGTAAATCCATGTTTCTGATATTTTAAAAATATTCCTCTATTTTTCTTGAACTTAATTTATCTAATAAAGGAAAGAAGCCCACAAATGAAATCTAGTGTTTATGAGTTTTCCTGGAGTAAACTGTGTTTGTTCCAATTAGGAAAATGACCACTTCAAAAACCCTCATGCTAGGATTTTATTTTCAACAGCCTAGTCAAATTTATTTGGCAATCAGATCCTTTTGAGAATTAAAGGAAGAAAAATTCTCAATGAAAAAATTTAGTCATAAAAGAGTCTGAATTAACTTTGCAAACATCATCTAGCTGGAAAATCAGAAAGCTCAGGGGACTGACATACAAGCCCTCCGTGACCCCAAGAAGATGTGGGTGCTCCCGTTGACCCAGTGCCTGGTAAGGGAATCTCACTGCTAGTAGTGACACACAAGAGAAATCAGGAAGCCGTGTGCTGTTAATAGTCTGCTACATGCCCATACATGGATTCCCCAAGCAGGAACTCCTGGGAAGGCCCAGAGCTTGCAAAGCCATGTTCCTGATGCATAACCGTGAATCTGACTGTCTCCCAGCCATCCATACCCAGTTGTCTCCTCCCAGCCCCACCAGGAAGGCCCAGAGCTAGGCACATCCATGTTCCTGCTGCAGAGCAGCACAAGTCTGATGGTTTCCCAGTCATCCATCTGTCCCCAGTGACATCCATCCCCCCAAGCAAGTGCTAGGGAGTTTACAGAAGCCTGCGCTTGCTTGGTTTTCCACTGTGTCATGGCCTCCATCCTATTTCCTTGATTTCTTCTCATTTTGAAATAGATCAGTAGCTCGCTAGCAAAACCAAGAAGGCCATCAATGGTGAAAACAGCAAGAGGGTTTCATTCAGTTTTCTCACCTGCATCCTCATCCATGGAACCCATTGATGATGCACTTAAATAACCAATTTAAGCAAAAACATATGAAAAGTAAATAACTTAGAATTTCATACTAATAGAGAAAAAGTTTACAGTTGTCATTCAGAAGAACTAGGCATGGTTGCCAATTTTTAAAAATGCATACATGTTAACACTAGGATCCTTTCCTGTAATGCAGATCTTTAAATGGAAACATGATACAAAAACACTTGAAAGTAGTGTGGTTATAGTTGAAGAAAATAGGAAACAATCAACCTCTTCCCTAAGATGGCCCTGAGGCACCTCCAGAGATCTCTAAGGCTCCTAGAAAGACAATCTGAAGATCACTGGGCAAGCACTTTGACCTTTAAATCAGGCTCTAGCCCTGCCCCCAGTCCCCCAGCCAGAGCTGTGCAACTTTGGAAAAGCGATCTTGCTCCTCTGGGCCTCAATTCCCTCACTTAGAGATGGAATTATCTCCAAGAGTCCTTCTAGAACTAATATTTTATTCTGATTTCTAAATATAACTACTCACATTAAGACATTGCAAATAAATCTATTGGGAGAAAAACATGAAGAGAAACAGAAAGACAGAAAACATGGGTATGATTTACACTAACATTAAAACAATGTTGATTTGAAATATAACACACCTGTTTACTCTTGAAAAACACAATAAACATATCCAAATCCTCAGGGTCACATTTCTTGATCTACAATCATTGTATTCCATCTTTGACTTAAATTATAGCACATCACTACACATCAGGGGAATATTTGTGTGTCTGCAGCCCTTGATAGTTTAAGGCCTTTAAGATTATGTGTGTAATATTTGCAACCTCACGTTAGCAAATGGCCAGGTATCTCATTTTCAGCTGGAAAGGTTGCTATTATCATTCTATAGTTACATGATTTGGTCAGCAGCATGTGTTTGGTCAGATTACAACATAGTAAAATGCACATTTTTATTCTAAAAAGTGCATACTCACCTTACAGACTTCTTCACAAGTTGTTTTTGTTTGTTTGTTTGCTTGCTTGTTTATTTCCTGGCACAGCTGTTATATATCACGCAACCCTGTTATGCAGTTTGGGGCATATAAATAAACGTTCACATCTACCTGGTATAATTAGAACTGCTATGGGTGTTGAGGAAATTGTAAGGGGCATGCTGAAGCAATTGCCCATGCTGGGCAGAGAGAAATACAGTTGGGAGTCGGTGGGCTAACAAGTGGAGGAGGGGGCTGTCCAGGGATTTTACATCCCTGTGTTCAAGAACATGGGAAGGGTCAAAGGATGAACAAAGGGGAAAGCAATGTCCAGGTCTCAGAGACAAAGGAGAGTTGAACTGTGAGCTCCCAAGAAGGATACACCAGGCATTGTTGAGGGACAGTGAAGAGACTGCTGGAGTCGGAGAAAGAGAGACGGGGGCTTCGAGGATCAGCTGGGAGGACTTGGAATGGCTGAAGTAGAACTCTGAGGCCATACTTGAACACACATGGCCAATCACTCAGATTGCTCTAGTGCAGGCTAGATGGCTACATGTTGTGGGCGGGGGGCTTCCACATCAGGCGGAGGCTGAGTAGTGCAGCTCTCATTTCTTCCTGCAATTCTATTATTTCCTCCAGGAAAAAAATTAGCTAATTAGCACTTACACTTACACTTAGGAGTCAAAATGATTCCGAGCATACAGCAGTTAGCCGAAGATATGAATGAACCTTTACAATGACGGAGTTTTGAAGACCCTGAAGACCTCTCTCTCCATTGCACAGAAGAGATGACCAAGCCCCAGGAAGACCACGCGATTTGCTCAAGGTCATGAGACAAGTTTGATGGTTCTGGACTCCAAATTAATCTCTCCTTTGCTTTACACTGCATTGCCTTTAAGCTGTTGAACTTTTGTGCTGATCTGCGAATGGCAGATAATAGATGCCATTAGCTGGCTGGATCTGTGTGGACAAAGGGAACTGCCGATTTGAGGCAACTGTGCAGACGGTTCTGTTTCCGAAAGTTCTGAAAACGTTTTCATGAAAGTATCCAGACAGTGGAAACCTGACCATTTTATTTGAGAAGATTTCAAAAATATAATGGCCTTATTCTCCATTTCACTTTACTAAGTTATGCGTAAATGAAGATATTGGTCTCTTCTCTACAAGATTCCCATAATAAATAATTCAGTTGATACATGTATATAAAAAGAGAGAAAAGTGATCAAACTCAACATCACTAGTAATGGAGTAGCCCTCTCATGCTGTGCTCTGAGAGGAACAGTATCTGCCATGTAGGATTCTTGGGAAAACGCTTAACCTGAATCCAACTACACAGCAACACTCAGATACATAGTGTGCGGCATTCTACAAAATGACAGGTCTGGATTCTTTAAAAGTATCCATGTCATGAAAGTTTAAAAAGAAAGTAGAGGGACTGTTTCAGACAAAAAGAAATTAAGGAAACATAACAGCTAAAAGCATGCATGATTCTCTAACCAGGAGAGAGAAAAATGGCTAAAAGATCATAATTGGGAAACTAGAGGAATTTGCATATTGATTGTAGATGAGATAATTGTTTGGTATCAATGCTACACTTCTTGAGTATGACAGATGACATTATGGCTGCTTAGGAGAAGGTCATTATTTTCGGGGACACTTGAAGGTGATGTGATGACATGTGCAGCTGCTTTTCAGGTTGTTCAGCCAAAATCAAGTGTGGGGTGTGTTCACATTGGAGAGCTGTAGGAGAAGAGGGAAGACAGAGCACACATGGCAAATGTTCATTTCTGGTGATTCTAGGTGAAGGACGGGATAGAGTTTTCTTTGTACTTGAAAGTTAGGGAGAAAAATGGAAAGCACCATAGTTTTTGTCCTCCATACCAAATACACAAGAAGAAGTAAGATGGGAACCTTTGTGCCTTATCCAGAAAATAATTACTTGTTTTGAGCAAGTATCAATTAACAAGGCTACTGTGAAGTATTTTTATAACACTTGAATAAAATGCCAAACAAATGAAAGATTGAGTTGTGTTTCCAGGGCCGTTTTCCTCCAGTTCCTCAGAGTTCAGCCTTGGTACCTCACATTTTGGAAAGGATGTCTCTTAGGTCATCCATCCTCTAGAACTGCAGGACAACAAGCTCTTCTGTTCCCCACTCATCAGAGGCCACCAATGTCACCTTTCCTTTCTGTGAAAATACCACCATTCCCAACTAGCACTACATGTAGCGCATTTTTCTGTTTCCCTGAACTGTAGCCCCCACACTAGAAAGAGTCATCCAGCATGCAATGCTGTGTGTGTTTCCTAAGTAAGGAAGGGGCTTCCTGTGCACCTGAAGCAGCAGCTGGGGGGTGACCAGGAGGATTTCCCAGAGGATATGGTACCTGAGTTAGTGGAGGTGGAAGGGGTTAAAGACTTTGCAATATATGGCAGTAGAAGAACAAAAGCAGTTGCTGGTTCACGAGTTTATCCAAAATATAAAACAAAATTTACTGTTTCCAGAACATATGTGGGAGTTTCATCCTTCCCTGGGCCTTATAATTGCTGTTGTTTTGCCTTTACTCATTGACAATAATCTGATGACTATTTTCCTCACATAGGACTCAAATATTTCTGTGCAGATAACTAGGTATTCCTGAGCTGTTCTTTGACAAGAATTATCACAACTGACTTAGGGTAGACACATCAAGACTCATCCTTTGGGGCTAGGACTGAGACTCACGCCAGTTTCCCCTCAAGCACATAGCTTTATAAACCATGAGAATATGTGAGCAAAACTGGGGTTTTGCCAGCAGGAAAAAGGTGGGGAGAGTGTTGAGTGGGTAGGTAGCCATCAGTGTCTGCTACTAGGAGGGAAATCAACTCACTAAGTGATTTGGAAGGTCTATAAATGCCGGAAGGTGAAGGTCAGAAGATAAAAATAATGCTCACCCGTGTGGCTGGCCTGGCTGAAACTGTACGGCTACAAAAGGAGATACAGAAGACAGCAGAGAAAGCAGATCTGGGAGTCAGATAATACATCGTTTCCATTGAATTGAATTTGAGGTGCCCTTGGGGCATCAAGGTGTAAATACATAGCAAATGCCAGGTAGAGCACTGAGGTTAATATATACAGACCTGAGTGTCACCATCCGATGGTAAAACTAAAACCCACAGAGAGGTGAGATCACCCACGGAGAGTGTGTAGAAAGAGATGGCCGTGGACAGAGGGAACCTCTCAGGGAGATCTAGGGGTGACTAGGAAGGCTTAGCAGGACTGGAGAGAGCAGTGTCTTGGAACCTGGGGCCATGACAGAGGGCCTTGAGAGGTAAAGTGACAGACTCCATCCAGTGTCAAAGAGAGACCCAGTTAGCTTCAGCCTAAAGTTGCCATTGGACTTGCCAATGTGAAATTGCTGGTGATCCAGATGTAGTAAAAGCCGGCAACAGAGAAGGGAAGGGATAGAAAAAGGATGATGTAAATGGACACTGAATAGTTTGGGTAAGAGGAAAATGAGCACATTTTAAGCTAAGAGTTAAGACCAGTAGGAAGAGAATAGTTGAGGCAGGAGAGAGAGATGAATCATGAGACAGCATTTCAAGGCACTCATGAGGTGAGACGGTGCCACAGCGTGGAGTGAGCCTTGCACTAGGGGTGGCTGTCACTCTGTGAGCCCTGGAAAAATTGTATGGCAGAGAGAAATGTACTGATGAGGTGGGCATCAATGACAGCTGTAGTCACACCCTCCATTTTCTCTGTGACTGTGCAACAAGGTATACCAGCCAAGATCTTTCCAGCTGCAAATGTTGGAAACCAAACAGCTTAAGCAAACAAAGAAGTGTGTAAAAAAAAGCGGTGTATTGTCATGGGGTGTAGCTAGAGCCAGACACTTAAGTGATGGTGTCAAAAAACTGTCTTTTCTTGACCCCATTGTCCACTGTGGATTCTACTTCATTTCCAGGTTCTACCCATGGTTCTAAATCTCCATTCTTTGACACTGAGCAGCAAAGATCTCCAGGAAAGAGAGCGTTTCCTTTGCAGTTATACTTCCAAGGTCCTGGGAAAAGTTTTGATTGAATCACACTGGGTCACGTGCTTGTCTCTGAACAAATCACTGTGGGCAAGAGGATACAGTCCTGCTCTCAAGCCATAGGTAAGAGAATAGTGCATGGGTGGTTTTATTATTTTATGACAAGAATGAAAGGGGAATAGACACAAAAAAGGAATCAAGAGATGTCTAATGCCAAGATCATTTGCTGACAGCAAGGGAGTTGGGAACTGAGTAGAAGACAGTAGTAGACTTGTGAAGGGTGCAGAAGATTTGGAATAGTCCTCAAAAAGTATCAGGGAGCTTAACTTTGCCAAGTAATGAGATTGACAGGCAGAAACAGCATCCAACTGAATTTGACAAAGTCATCACAGCCAAGATCTCATCCAACTGCACTCACTCAGTTACTCAGAGACAAGTAAAAACAATAATACAATGTACACTCTTAGAGAGTGCATGTTCTGACTCATCTAATTCTCACAGCAATTCCATAGGGTGAAGTGAGGACCAAATGGTGCAGGAGCAGAGAAGGTTGATCATGGCATTGAGATCTCACCAATGGATGGGGTGAGAGCAGAGGGTCATGCCTGGGTTGCACTGGTGAAGGAAAGGACAGACATGGGCTCAGGGGAGGCCAGCTAGAGGGAGAGAATAAAGTTGAGGCTCTGAGGAGCTTGGTGAGGTTGACTTGGGTTGGGGATATGTAAAGACAGACACAGAAGGACAAAGGATATGGTCAGAGAATAGGACACTGTAGATTAAGAATTTAAGGTAAACCGGGCTCGGTGGCTCAGCCTGTAATTCCACGCTTTGGGAGGCCGAGGTGAGTGGATTGCCTGAGCCCACGGGTTCGAGACCTGCCTGGGCAACTTGGCGAGACCTCATCTCTACAATAAATCAAAATATTAGCCGGGCATGGTAGCACGCGCCTGTAGTTCCAGCTACTTGGAAGGCTGAGGTGGAAGGATCGCCGGAGCCCAGCAGGTCGAGGCTACGGTGACCGGGAGTGTGCCACTGCACTCCAGTCTGGGCAACAGAGTGAGACTCCAACTCAAAAAAAAAAAAAAAAAAAAAGAATTTAAGGTATTTAAGATTCATTTCCACTCAACTCTTATTCCTCTCTCTAATATCCAAAAACACAACTTTCTTTTTTTAATTAAAAAAAAATTTTTAATTTTTAATTTTTAAAGATGTGGGGTACAATTCAGGGTTAGGTATACAAATGTTCATTATGCAGGTACCCTTGTTGATGAGGTATGCCCCCCTTCCGCAGACAGATTCCTGCTACTGCCAATCCCACTTCCCTGCCCACCTCCTGGCAGTTTCCCCCTACTGCAAATCCTTTTCTTACAGTATTACGATAATTGTTCAAGGTCTGCTTATGAGTGAGAACATGTGATACTCAGTCCTTTGTTTCTGTGAAAGATCACTCAGTATTATAGACTCTAAGTCCATTCAGGTTGCTGTGAAGTTCATGATTTTGTTCTTCATGGCTGTGTAATATTCCATCGCATATATGTATCACATTTTTAAAATCCAGTCCTCTTTTGATGGGCAGCGCAACGAAAAGG
Organism: Carlito syrichta; assembly: GCF_000164805.1. NCBI lineage: Eukaryota > Metazoa > Chordata > Mammalia > Primates > Tarsiidae > Carlito > Carlito syrichta. Next base: position 182,820 of record NW_007233075.1, read on the forward strand.
GAACATTTCTACACTGTTTGTGGGAGTGTAAACTAGTACAGCCTTTGTGGAAAACAGTGTGGCGATTCCTAAAAGATATAAAAATTGACCTTCCATACGATCCCACAATCCCCCTACTGGGAATATATCCAGAAGAAGTCAAATCACTCTGTAAAAAAGATACCTGCATACGTATGTTTATTGCAGCATTGTTCACAGTAGCAAAAACAATTTTCAAGTCATCCAGGCCAGGGTCTCTCACTGAGTTCCAGCTTTAGGTGAGTCATCTTGTACAAGGAGTTCTCTAAGGATCCTGCTTTTTTAACCGGAACCTTGAGATTATGGAATGCCACCCCATGGGTCCTATGTGAAAATCAGATAATTGATGAAGGTATGTCACTCATTTTGTACTCCACTCAGCATATGGTGGGTGCTTGGTCCACTGTACATGTTCTGTGTCTTCTGAAGATCCAGCTCAGAGCCTGCACACAGGAGGCACTCAATGAGTGCGGGTGTCTGAGTCTGCTGCTTCCCACTTCAGGATCCCTATCCCTGGTGTATCCGGAGAGACAGTTTTGTATCCTATTTGCTTCCAATGCAGTCCACACCAAAGCCTGCTTCTCCACCTGACTTCACTGAAAAATATTTCTTGAGAGCTACCTTGCACTGGGGTAGCCTGCTGGGATGTGGGAGCAGACAGTGCAGGACAGACGAGGCCATTGTCCTTGTGGAACCTCTGGTCACAGGAGAGACAGACGCGAATGAGATGGTCCTCCAAATCAATGTGGGACTGTGGCTGTGGGGCTGGCCAGCCAAGAGAGGCTGCTGGAAGGAGGCCACCTAGTTGGGAGGTGGGGGATGGTTTCCTGCATACATGGTGGCTGAGCTGAGGCTGACAACGAATGAACTTGGCAGAAGAGCATGGAAGAGCTCCTGGGGCAAAGGGAACAGTGTATGCAAAGTAAGAAGAAGCACATGGAAAGCAAGACACAGGCAGCTGAGACAGAGAAATAGAGATCATGTTGTGCCAGATAATGTTAGAAGGAAAGGCGGGGGCCAGGGTGGGCCCAGAGTCTCTCACTCATCCTACCTGAGTCAGAGAGACACATGTTGTGCCAGATAATGCTGGAGAGAAAGGTCTGGAGGGGGTGTGCCGGGCCCAGAGTCCTCCCACACTCTACCCAGGCAGCTTCCTTGACAAGGGGTTGGTCTTCCCAGGAACATGAAGGAAAGATCTTACTCCCCTTGACTTTCTCACACCATTTCCTCCACATCATGAGCCCAAAGCTGCCAAGAAGAATTTTAACACAGAGTTAGGGAACAGCGGAGGGGAAATATGACGCAGTTCAGAACATGGCACAACCAAAAACTGAATCACAGACATGCTGGTCTTAAGATGCTCCAATTCCATCTGTCACTCCAGACTCAGGGAGGGTGCTAGGCCAAGGCCATCCACTCTGGATTCTACCCCGGCAGTGCAGTTGCAGTTCCTGCTTAGCTTAGCCCAGGTCCTGTCATTAAGGTGACCCCCACCACCATAGGTAAGAGCAGAACACTCCTGTGGGCACAAAGGCAGGCTCATGTCTTCCTGTTCAGTTCTTCCTTCACAGTGAATGCCCAAGAACTCCTAGGTCAGTCCAAGCAAAACTAGTCAGATGATTCTGTGTAATACAAACTCTCTTTAATAAAAAAAACCTACACCACTTAAAACTTTTTATTCACTTAGCAAACATTTACATAGCACTTGAAATCATGCCATAGGTTGTGCAAACTCCTGACACCCATGTAGATCAAGGACCTTGGCCTAGAAGAGCTCACAGAACAAATCATTTCAACGCAACACTTTGTAGCCGTGCTGCAATAACCCAGTGTGAACGTGTTTGTGGGAGCTCAGAGGAGAGCAATTCTTCCTGGGAAATTGGGATGAGGGGACTTCACTCAGAAAGTGACATTTGAGGTGTGACCTTGGAGAGTGAATTGGAGCATCCCAGAATGAGAGACGGGATGTTTCAAGCACAGGGCATGTCAGGAAGGCCCACTGGAAAGTCCACAAGTTCTGCTTGGGGAGGGAAGTCAGGTGGGTAGATAGAACCATGGCAAGGATCCGGGCAGATCCTTGAAGATAGATCCGGGAAGCAAGGATGTCACCAAATCTACCTCTTGGCATTGACTTCAGAGCCCTGGAGGTGTTATGGGCAGCACAGCTACTTATTACAATTTCTTGCTTCAAAAGGTTTTTCTTAGATATTGTATGCACTGTTCAGGAAAGATTCAGTCAGCAGCTGTGGGTATTTGAAGTGATTTTCGGATTTCCTCCAGAGGCACTAGGTGAGCCCAGTGATAGGCTCTAACCTTGTGGTTTTCTCACCTCCTAGTCTTGGTGGCTGCAGGCCAGGCCCCTGGGCAGAGACCACAATGTGATCGTCTAACAACATGAAGAGTGAACTAAGTGGGCAAGTCCAGGAAATCAAGTTGAAGGAACAAGTCCAGTCTGCTCCTGGTGATTGGTGTGGATGAAATGGTATGCACTGGCCACCAACTGGTGGACCATTACCTGGTAATAACAAGAGCCAATTTCACAGGGGAACCATGACCTATGTCAAAATTGTCAACCTCAGATCTTCTCCAGGTGGGGACTGTCAGCCTCAAGGACAGCAGACTTGCAGAGGTAAGGGCCCTGCCAGGGCAAAGCAATTAGAAAGTGGGACATGAGGCCACACACCTGAGTGGACACCTGAGTCCCCCACTCACCTGGACCTTGGGAAAGCTGTCTGGCTTCTCTAGGCCCAAGTTTCCCATCTGTGAGATGGGGATGCTGTGTCTAAGCACTCAGAAAGTTGAGCAGCGGAGCTGTTTTTCTGCCATAATTACAACTGGCCAGATTAAACTCTCAAAACCCCTTGCTACCAAATGTTACCATTATGAAGTCTGCACCCGCCCCCCGTGAAGACAGCTAAACAGAAGTGTCCTTCAAGATGCCTCTGACAATCACAGAGAAGTGGCTTCAGGCAAAGTCTCCATTTCCCTTCATGATCCGGGGTAATGGAGGGAGACATGAGCCGTGAGCCCTGTAGCTTACATATCACGTGTACAATCACTGATGAAACTTGTGGGGCTTACAGATTCCTGGACACTCTCCCTGCTTCCCCACCCACACAGGTACAGGGCGTCGGAGCTGAATAGTGAGTTACTGTCTTACTTAAAGAGAGAAGGAAAAAAATACTCTTTTTTTTTTCCTGTTAATTATATGAGCCACCAGCCCAAGTCCCCTACTGTTACGCAGAAACCCATTTGATTTCTGCAGACCTATAGCATCATTCTCCTTCTTGCCTTCTTGGCTCCAACTTCATGTCTGGGTCCCCCAGGCCCTGGATGCTCTAACCCCTAGAGTTACTTTGCTTTCCTTCAGGAGTGGGGAAGGAGCGTTTAGCCCTAGAGAAGCAGCTGCCGTAGCTCAGCAGGTCAAGCACAAGTGTGCCAAAAGCCAAAAGAGGGGATCCCCGCAGCCTACCAGTGTCCTTTTCCTTGTTATGTCAGCATCAGCACCAACAAGGGGAAATAAGAAGTCAAGAGCATCCTGCTCTCCTGTCTTCTAAAGACCACTCCTGGGCAAAGTCCTGGGGTGCTGGACACACATGGGGAGCCTCCGGCCCATGGAGGAAATCTCATGCCCAGCCCAGTCAACCAAGGGGCCCTTAGAACCCCAGCGAGACTGGTCTGCAGGAACAAGAGGGAGGGCTCCGCCACACCGAGGCTTCTCAAGGGTCCAGGCTGGGCCACTGCCTGCCCTCTGTGGGGTCCCAACATGCTGCACACTCTGGATTGGGCCCCATTCCAGCCTGGGTGGGAGGAAAGCTGGAGTCTGCCCTGCCCAGGCAGCCAGTCCGGGGAGGCTCACAGGCAGCTCGGCTCCCGCCCGCAGAGTGTTCTGTGCTGCCAGCTCTGAAGCCCTGCGAGCCTGGCCTGGGTCAACCTTTGGAGTCATCACGTGCTGGACAGGGTGCCTGTCCCCTCAGCCACCTGTCCTTCAGCTTCCCCTGGAATCGTGGTACAGGAGATACCCTCCTTGCCTTTCCAAGCCTCCCCAAAGAGTCCTCGTGCCCTGTTCTGGGAATGGCTCAGAGGGCAGGGTTCCTTCTGGACCCTCTGGGATCGTAACAGATTTGACAGGGTTTTAGGGCCTGGGCTGTGGGTGCTCCAGGAGCCACAGCCGGACGCAGCCTCAGTCTACAGCTTCTACCAGCTTGTCTCCATCCGTGAGATCCTCTGGCTAAAAATACCATGTTGGAGGGAATAAACCTGGCTAATTTTAGCTTTAAGGAGCTTGCGAGTGAAGCTGGACTTGTCCCTTTCTGCTCCTGGGGTCATCAGCCATTCCACAGCTGCCTCCTGAGGAGGCCCAGTGAGGCCAATTACAGGGAACAGTCCAGAAAGAGAGGGGTCACATACTGGTCAGGAGAGGGAACCAGCCCCCGGAAGGAAGGCCTGCCTGACTGGGGCTCCCTCGAGGCCAGAATTCCCACACCAGGCTCCCAGCACAGAGATTTCCACCCCATGTGAATCTCCAGAGTGGAATGGCTTGGAGGTGGGTGGTCATCACGCCTGTCACATGTCTGAAAACTGAAGGCAGAACAGACTGAACTCCTAGGCTCCTTCCTAGGAGGAGCTCTGAGCAGGGCTGGCACTGTGTGTTCACAAAACCAAAGCTTCTTTTTCCCCTTAAAAAAGGTAGTCAGCCTTACAACATAAATCTACTTATTAAAAAATATTGCTTTGTTTCCAAAATCATAAGCCAAGAAAGCCAGATTTTTTCCAATCCAGGGTCCTTTGTTTCTGGATATAAACAGAAAGAGATGCCCAGTGTGGGTTTCAGGAAGCAAATGGAACTTGCAGAACAATCTGTTAGGAAAAGTGCATTCTACCTTTACCTATAGCACGTTAGTAAAGAAAGCACTTGTGGACCAACACAACTGTGAAAGCCAAAATGCATTACCATGATGACTCCAACTATAGCCACAATCAAAACATGCTCTGAACTTCTAAACCTACAACTCAGTGGATAACATTTTTCATGTCTTCTCCTAATAACAAGTCATAGAGTAAATGGTGACTTGGAGCCTTTCTTAACGGATCCCTACATTTGCAATCAACTGGAGATACTTTCCACATTCCACTTTCTGAAAGTCACTAAAAATTCTTTGGGTCACAGGAGTAAAATCAAACATCCCGCCACAGATAACGGGTAGTGAAATTGCAATGTGCAGTCCCTGGTGTAAAGATTAGCTTCATTCACAGTATTTCCAAATAAAATAACTTCAAATTATCAACTTTTCTTTAATATTCCTTGTGGACAAAGAGATTCCATAACAACTTTAGAAAAAAAATAACTATTCTGTGCAGTATTAAAATGTTAAAAATATTTTTTATCCATAAAACTACAATTATTACCAAGGGTTTACAAACCTATTTAGGATTTTAGAATCTTTCCTGTCTGATCTTAGCATACAGTTCTTTCTGGCTGAACACATACACTCATTATAATATCGGCACAGCATTTTTTACAGCAGAAGCTGCAGCAGAACTCCTAAACATGTAAGAACATGTTACAGGTTACAAAACAGCAATAAACTTCAAGTGCAGCCAAAGTAATCTCAGATTAAAACTGGTATCAAGTCCTGAGAAGCACATCTACCCATCAAATAGCACTAGAGACTGGACTGGTTATTAAAAACAAAGAAGGAAAACAGAAATAGGACACCAGAGTACAACACGAAACACACACACACACACACACACACACACACACACACACTAGTACAGTGTGTGCAGGTATTAAAAAACATACATTTTAAAATAGGCAGAAAATCTCAAACAGCCCTTTGGGAAAGAGTCTCTCTCTCTCTCTTTCCTCTCTCCCTCACCGCCCCCCCCCCATTTTCTCTCTCCTTCTCTCTCCCCCTCTCCTTCTCTTCTCTTCCTCCATCCCTCTCTCATTTGCTCTCTCTTCTTTTGTCTCCCTCCCTCTCTCTTTTTCCTTCCCTCTCCCTCTCTCTTTTCCTCTCCCCTCCACGCCCCCCCCAGAACTGCTTTCATTTTGACCCAAATTTTCTGGCTTACTTGAAATGATTTCACCTTTCTCATTATAAATTCATTTGAAGTAAAATTGTAGAATCTTGAAATTTAGAGCATCAAAAATTATTTATCTTAAGAGAATGAATTCACCCATTATTTAATTTCATATACTATTTCTTTTCTTTTGTCATTTATCTGGTGCTAAATTTTGCAAATTTAGTCTAATGGCAACAGTGATCTGGCTGGGAAACTTGCAGGCAGATGTCCAGATCAAAAAATAGCCCAGCCCATCTTTATGGAAGAAACACACACAAACAGGCACACATCCCACAAAACAAGGTTGGAGTGGGTGGGGCCACTTGATTGACATCCATGTGTCACTTTCATTGGAAAATTTCATGGGCAGCTTCCAATATGCTTAGACAAATTTAGATGAATGAAAGCACTGACTAATAGCGCTATTATCCGTGGCCCAAATATAATCGAGGCCTGAAACCCATGTTGCTCCTGTGAACTACTGAAGTGAGGGGGAGGGAACTTAGAAACAGGAGAAAGATGTGTTAAAATAGCAAATTAATGAAAATCAGCAGCATTCAGATATGCAAAGTGATAAAACAGATTTAGTTTTTGGGAAGAGATCTAAGTCTAGTAAACAGGGCCAAGGCTTACGAATTGCAAAAATTGCATTATCTACATGTTAGCAATAAGATTATTTTCACCATCAGTAACTGAGGGTGATTATTTTGGGAGAATGAAGCCAACACATTTGTTGTCCTCAGGCAGGCAGGGGCAGTACTGTGCTGCTCACGAGCCTCATTAATATTCATTAATTTTTAAAGCAGTTTGGTTAGCTTTGGCTATTATCTATGCAGATATTTTGCCTTTAAATAAAAACCACTACAAGAACGTCATTATTTAAAAATGTAATCAGCATAAAATTCAAAACCTATGTTTCCATTAGTGGACATTACTCACTGCAGAGTATATATTTTTCAGAAGGGTCTGTCTTAATTGAATTTCGGGGGTAAAGTTCTAAAAATCATACTGACTAGCATAACCTAAACATAACCAAGATAAAACTGAAAATACTTTACATTTTTTTCAAATTCATTTCCACCTTAAAGAACACCACCGTTGACCCAATTAGCTCTGCAAATGAACTCAGCTGTTTGACATCTTCTGGTGTGTCACAGTGGGCTCTTCCCGTCCAGTCCTGAGTCCCCAGAGGTCCCGATATTTACCTAAGGAAGTCACTAAAGCAAGAAGAAACTGTCTTCTCACGCTTGCCACTCCCATTCCGGAACCGGAAACCGAAAACTCTGGAAATTACTCTCATGTAAGGAGGAAGCTTCGGACAGAATTGCAAGATGTGTTTAAGTGTAAGTAGGCCCCCTTCGGAGCCAGCCACACCTGGTCCTGCACCGCCCTGCAGCCCCCACAAGCCAGGCTTTAGGCTATGGAAGGCGGGGACCATGGCTGGGTTAGCCCTTTGGAGTTGGAACTACATCCACACCCTGGAATGGCACCTTGAGGAGTGCTTTGTAGATCACAAGAAAATAAAGTCAAAATGCCACCCAAAAAAAGACAGACATTCTGAGACATAGCCAAGGGGGAAATCCCCTGGAGTGAAAAGCTAAACTTTCAAAAAATCCTCGTGTGTGCATGTGTGTGTTTGTGTTTTGAAGAGCCGCCTGCTGTATAACTTTGACCCCATTTGTTTGTCAACAGTATCCTCCGTCCCAGGAAACTCCAGTTACTTTTTCCTTAGGTTTGGTTTGTGTTTAGGTTTCCCGCCCTTGGGAGGGTACAGTATTCCTGTTTAGGACTGATGGAACGGGAAACCCTCCTCCAGCTCAAGACAGGATTGTAGACCTCCATTCTAAAGCCATGGTCTCCAGCTGTGACCAACAAGCAAAACAACCACTTCTGACTCCCCGCAGGGAGTTCGCCTGCCCCCTGTGCGGCCAGTGGGGGCATCCACTCCCACCCTTCCCGTAGAAAAGTAAGGAATTCGGCTGCACGCACGGTGGGTAGACAGTGAGCCCTCCCCGTGTGATGCAGCCTGGGGCTGCTCGAGGTGCACACAGTTGTATCTCTTGTGTCCTGTACCCACGCGCACACCTCGAGCCGGCATCGGCTCACCTCAAGGCCGGCCTTGCCTCCCAGCTCTGGGCAGAATGGTGCGGGTCCGTGTAGAGCTTGGACAGACAAGGCCCATAGGAGCCCCCAGCTAGGGGGACCTGGAAATCACCACACCCAGACTTGAGGGCAACTACTTGCACTGGCCGTGAGTTCCGTTAAGCCTAAAGGTCTTCCTCCAGGCATCAGGGCAGACCCATAGACGGAAGGCAGTCACCCCTGTCCCCAACCCAGGGATTTCTTCTATTTGCAGCTGAGATCTCAAGTGCATTTTAGGACCCCATGCCCTTTATTCGGAGACCCCGGGTGCTGGTTGCAGAAGCGTCCTGCGGAGCGCTGGGAGCACAAGGGATTCCGGGTGGCCTCACTGCCACCACCGAATCACCTCTATCGGGAGTCGGGGTCGAAAGGCCGGAGACTCCTTCCCATAAACATCCCTTGCCTCTCTTTCCCCCTCCCCTGGGCAGTCCCTTACCTCCCACACACACACCTTCCCCACTTCCATCCCGGGGACGGGGGTGGGGGCTTCCCTTACCCCCCCACTTATCTCCACCACATTTGCAGCCTCTACCCACTCGGGGGCTATCCCTCCAGCCCCCCATCCACAGATTGCAGGACCTCTCCCCGCCCAGTCCCCAAGGACTCAAATGCCCCCCAGCCTCTGCCCACTCTCTGCCCAGGTGACATCCCTGACCACCACCCTCTCCCCAAACCCAAAGACTGCAGAACCCCTTCCTCACCTCCCATCCCTCCAGCCCCTGCCCAACTCCCCCCATCGGGGCTGTCCCTCACCCCCACCCTGCAGACCCTGCCTCCCCTCCAGTCGGGGTGTCCTTTAGTCCTCCCACGTCCCTTCCTTCCCTCCACTCCCAGTCTCTGCCAACCCCTTCGTCCGTGACTCCCCCACTCCCCGCACTCAGGGAGCCCAGCAGCAAATTCCCAACAGCGCCAGCTTTCCAGGAAAGCAAAAAAACAAAAGCCT
>NW_007233075.1:192241-236706 GCF_000164805.1 Carlito syrichta
TTTATTCGGGGAAGACTGACAGCGGGGTCAAGAAACAGCTGTTGAAGTTAATGTTTCTTCCTCCCGCTCCGGCTGGCGGCGGTGCCCTGCCAAGACAAAGTGAGGCTGCCGGGCGGGGGACGCGCCGCCGGGGGCTTCCTGCCCGAGTCTGATCCGAACTGCGGCGGCGGCGCCTCCAACTTGCGCTGACCCCCGCGGAGGACGGCGGCGTCTAGTTCCACACGTTGGGCGTTGGGGCGGGGGTGTCGGAAGAGGGCGACGCCTTCCACGTGCGGGCACCGGGCAAGTGCGGGAAGCCCCTTCCCTCCGACCCCCGGGCCGCTCCCTGGCGAGGCCCAACTCCTGTTTCAGAGTTCAACCCCGCTGCAGGGCCATGGCCTGCGCGGAGCTGGGCCCACCCTGGAGGCCGCTGGAGGCTCGTGGGTGTCTTCTCCAGATCCGCCAGTCCCTCCCTCCAGAGTGCCACTCCCCGCCTTACGGGGAGCCTGCCCTAGGGGGTGCCACCCCGTTCTTTGTGCTGCTTTCTCCCGGGTGAGGACTGATTTTAGCACAGCCCTTGCGCCCCTTTGTATGTTGGAGGGCCCTTGTGGATGTCCTGAGCCTCCCTCCCCCGCCCGAGCACTTCCAGCCCTTCATAGTGGGATGGGTGGGGGCGCATCTCATGGCAAAGGTAGCCACTCCTCCACCTGGCCGTCTCCGGGAATGCTGGGCTCCTATAGCTGCCCTGATGAAATCATGTGAAGACATAAAAGGCCTCCCTCCCCGCCACCAGGCTATCCTGTCACCACATCGCAATGCAGTGCCATCACAGAGTGATGTTGCATCAGGCCCGGGGATATTTTAGGAAGCTTTCAGGCTGGGTCCAACAAGCCTTCTGCAGGCATCAGGGCCAGGCTGCCAAAACCAGGCCGCAGAGTGGCTGGGCAGGCAGGGCCCTCTCCATCCTGGACTGGGTTCTATTCTCCATGACCCCTTCCCCTGGGCGTGTCCCCTTTGAGGCCTCATGCTCCTCTCTTCAGCCTATCTCCCAGACGCCACTACCTCTGAGCTCCCTCCTGTGTCTCTGCAGTGTCCGGCCCACCTTCTGATGTATTTCCTGTTTTTCTGCCTGGCATGGTCATCGGCTGAGGTCGTAACTAATATCTGCCTATGTTAACTGTAAATCAGAGAATTACACTTGGAGTTGTAGTGGCTGCAGTCACACAGCCCCGGCCTGGCATCCACACCCTGCAGGCCTCTTGGACTTGGGTGAACTTTTCTGCACCACCCCAGCAAGTGCCCCCTCTCCAGCTGGCTAACCCGCCTAGGGTCAATCGACTTAAATTCCTTCCGCTGCATTGTTCTCTGTCCTCAGGGAGGCTGTGGGCAGCCCCCTCTGATTCCAAGCTGTAATTCCCTACCACTGGCTCCTGCAGTTTTATGACGGCCTCCCTTTTTTCGAAGATTGACAGACATAAACCTCCAGGGTGGAGGCCTGCCATGGCCCCCTTAAAGGCTTCTTTGTGTCGAAATGTAACCTTAGGGCAAAGTGGGCCCAGCTTCAGGAAGGGCCCCAGGAAGTGCTGGGCTGGCCACACCTCCAGTTTCTCCTAAAGGTTGGCCTCTGGGCCTCCCAGGGACAAGGCCTCCCCCTTCCTCCTCTGGGTAGAATGTAGGTTTGTGGAATTGTGTTGGGTGGGGTGGGGCAGGGACACTCAGTGCAGGGGGATGATCAGGACCTGTGGTGACTGGTCTGGGAGCTGCCACACAACTGGAAGAAACGGTCCTTACTTCAGTGAGTGGGTCTCTAAACAGCCCCTGGTGGAGCCCCAGGCACTGTTCAAGTCACTTGCAGTAGGGTGGGAGCTAGTACCTTTCTCCTCTTTGAGTGGATGCTCCCCTCTCTGTTCCCTGAGACCTTTGTATCCCTCAGGATCCCTCAGAGGGGCTGATGCATTCACACAAGTGCTGGGTTAGACAAATTATCCCAAGGGCAAGGGCGAGGAGATACAGCATCTTAATTTACCAAGCAGGATTATAGTCGGATTTAAATCAGATGGAATCATTAAGGGATTTAAAGTCAGAGTCTTTTTCCAAAGAAAAGAAGGACTAAAGAATTCTCTTTTGTTGAAGTATAATGAGGTCAGGAGTGGCGTCTTACATGTGGGGTTTTTGTCTACCTTTTAAATGTTCGCTTATAGTTTCAATCAAATAGGACAGTAACAGGGAATTAGAGTATCAGACACACATGATCAGGTATAGCCATGCCATGTGGGCAAGTGCAGAGGAGGTGACAGCGGGCTGTGCCTGAGTTGAGGGACAGTGAGACCCAGCAGGTTAGAAAGGCTACTGGAATGGTGGGAGGTAAGGAGACAGGAGGACAATCCAGTGGACTCTGGTGGAGTATAGGTGTTCAGTCCTACAGCTCCAGGAGCCCGAGTTATGAGCGTGCAGGCTAACGGTGGCTTTCAGTCCATGTTTTGGAAACCATATCCTCTAAGAGTCGAAAGCAGGACAGTGAGGAAAGTGGAGCAAGAATATCTTCAGATGGTATCCCAGATTGTGAACAGGAAAAGACACATGTGAATGACCCCCCCCCAATCCAGGTGGAGCTGAACTCTGATCCAAAGACTCCTGCCACCTCCCCTGTGGGTCTCCAGCTCCCCAGCCACACTCCAGTTCTGGTTTTGGGCCGAGCTGTGATTGTCCTTTGTAGGGAATTGCACGAAATCCTGTGCTGGTTTCTAATGTGGGAAAATGTCTACTAGGGCGGCTGAGACCACCAAACTCGTTTCATTACAAGCCGGGGTGCACTTAAATCCAGCCCTGCAGCGGTGGTCCCCTGGCCCGCACACCCTTCCTCTGCAGTGCTCATTAAATGTTATTCATTTTACAGTAGGGGCCCAAGCCGCAAGTTGGGGTTTTCACTTGGCAAAGAGAAATACTCTGTGACATCTGGGCCTGCGAGTTTTAACTTCTACAGTGGACCCGTTGGTGATTTGCAAAGCAAGATTGTAACATTTTGGAAAGAGGTCTTCCTTCTGGTTCATATCAGAGGAAGGGAAGAGCATAAAGAACCTGCAATCACAAAATTAAACTTACCAGCCAAGCATATTTTGACTTTCGCCCACCTCCTGAAAGTGGATTTCAGGTTTGCCAAAAGTGCTAAATCAGCAACTCTGAAGAAAGCACAGTTCACACTTTGGTAAAAGGTAGTTTTTGCAACACTATTCGTTTCCTTTGCCTTCAGACTTGCATTCCCATGACCAGGTTTATTCCAGATCAGCACCTGTACCCCTAACCCAGTCACTTATAGGTAAGGCACACTGTATTCTTACCTCAACAAGTCAGACTTAACATTTTAAGACTCTGTTTCTGGCCTTGTTCATGCTTCGTAAAGTAGCTTGTTTTTATTTGACAGGCAACAAGGCTAAACAAGTGGTTCCAAAACATGGATCTTTGCCACACTTGGAAATGGTGTTTCTGAGTTCTTCTGAGACGGCAAAGATTCTTCAGAGTCTAGAAGCCCAACTGTGGGATGCTGCCCGCTTTCTAAAACAACCAAGGATCACGGGTAGCAACAGTTATAAGAATCATCTTCAAGTGAAAACCAGTGCTGTCTCTCAACGGCAACAACCTGACATCCGAGGCCTCTGGAAATGCTCGACATCCTGCTGTGTGTCCCCACAGTCAGATCCAGGAGATATTCTCAGCTAAGCTTCACTGTCTACCCGAAAGGGGTGTGTGCAGGATACGAAATGATGTGACGTTCAGTGCTCTGGTTAGAACCTGGTGTGCCTGGTAACACTCTAGGAGGGATGGGGAAGAGGCAACAACCCTTCACCTGTCACAGCCTGGTGGGGCACCACCTGGACCCTGAAGTTTGTATGACTCTGGTGTCATGGTGATTGCTATATGGAATTCTCAGGTGCATACAACTAGCCATTTCTCAGCTGCAGATGGTGAACAAGGCCAACGACAGAGAATATTTTAAGGATATTTTAAAAGAAAAACTCAGGGAAAGCAATGGCTTCACTGATCCAGGACAGCTTTTGCTGCCAAAGAGCATTCTCACACCTCAGTAGGGACACAGTGCATTTAGTTTACCTAAGGGAACTGCCCCTCAGAAGATCATGGTCATATAATACATTCTTTTTTTTTTCTAACCAACAGGTGAAGCCAGAAGATGTCTTGCCATCTTTTTGCAAAGAAGATGTATGCCAGGCTACAGAGAAATGACCCTGTACACAGAGAGTCTCCAAATTTATAAGTATAGCCAGAGCCCACTCAACATCATGCGTCTAATTATACTCTAAATATAAATATAATCACGTAATTATCAAATATAATCATGCAAATTAATAAATACCATCACTTTTCAACATAGCACTGGCAGTTGACTTTTCAGAAGGCCATTTTTCACAAAGAAAGTTATTATCTCTTCACAGGATTTATTGCTGAGATGACAATTAGAGTGAGCCAGAGATCTTGCTTGAGATGTGAATACCAGGTGGACGGCTGGGCCCATTCACAAGCAAGAATTTGTTTTCAGACAGTAATGTTTAGAATTTGGATACTCGCCTCAGCAAAACTACAAATTATTATTTCTCATAGATCTTTGACATTGTCCATAAATCATTGCAAGGCTCAGTGCTAAGTTCTCACATTTTGAGAAATAAAGGAGGAGTAAAAGAATTCGTAGTTCATTGTCTGAGTCTGTTTTGTGCTGCTATAACAGACTACCACAGACCGGGTGACTTATAAACAATATACTTATTTGGCTGGAGGAGTCATGTCACATAGGCGCAAGAGAGTAAGAGATCAAACTCAATGCTGCAGGCCTTTTTATAATCGGCACTAATCCATTCTCGGGGGGAAGTCTTCATGACCTGAACAGACCCCATGAGCCCCAAAACTGTCTTGTTGGGGACTAAGTTTCCAGCACATGCTTTTGGGGGACACATTTAAACCATAGCTCTCATTATCCACAAGTTATTTCCCTATAGTTTGGGAAGTTGGGAATACAGTTTAAAAAACTTTTCAAGGCAATGACTTCCAGACATTTTCTATAAAAGAGGAGTATTTTGCATTTCTTGTACTATCCCAAGAGTGGATATGTGAAGCAGTTTCTTTTGACAAGAATAAAGGCAGAAGAGGAAGTGTTACTATGTTAATGTGGTTCAACTCTGCCTAAAGGGATTGTTTCCAGGAGTTGAAAGGAAGACCAAGTCTATAGAAATCTTGGCAACCTCTCATCCAGGAAGATTGTGGACATTTCATGGGGAATGCTGTTGTTTGCCGGGAGGTATTACCTTCCTCCAATTTCATCCATGCAGCCGGTTCCTCTTTTCTTCTGGGGTAAGTTACACAGTAAATACACACATCGATTAGTGCCATGCCAAATGTGTCTTCCTTGCTCAGATACCATGTGATCGTCCTTTAATTTGCAGCGATAAAGGAGTGCAGGTCCTGGAGCCAGAGGTACTAGGTTCAAATCCTGGTTCTGCCCTCAGCAGTGGAGCATCCCTGAGTGAACCTTAGGTTCTTAGTTCATAGAATGAGCAGCGCTGGTACTAACATGTGCCCTTGCTGTTCTCTATCTCACATCACAAGTATCTCCATCAGAGATCTTGGAAAACTATAAAATCCAGATGAGCTCTAACTGGTCTTTGAACCAGCCTGTGGATGTCCCTTCCCACAGCAGATGGAGTTATGTTTTCTCTGCAGGCAACGGTCTTGCATCAGTCCTGACTCTCATCTAGTGCTTGGTAACTAGACCCTAGGCGATGACAAAGAGAGGGCGTCGGCAAATCATCATTCCCACACAGTTTCCTTCCTGCTCAGGTCTGGCTTGCCGAAGCCCAGGTGCTGTTTGCTAGCTCCAGAGAAGGTGTTTTTATCTTCTTAACCAAATTGTTGGCATTTTGAGGAAAGGCTCTGGAAGCTTGATAGATCCTTGCATTCCTGTGATTATGCAGTGCAGTGTGGTACCTTGAAAATAACAGATGTGATTTGATGATTTGAAAATGAGCTTGGCGGTATTTATGACAAAACAGGTTCCGACTGAAGAATCTTTTTACACGCTTTCAAAATGGGCTAATAAAAACTCTAAGAGTATCCCGTTGGACGCTAATCAAGTGATCGTGCCAAGGGTTCGTCCATCCTTCTTTCCCTCCCTCCTTCCTTCTCTCTCTCCTTCCCTCCCTCCTTCCCATCTTCCCTCTCTCCTTCCCTCCTTCTCTCTCCTTCCCTTCCTCCTTCCCTCCCTCCCTCCACTCCATGCCTGCCTTCCTTCCTTCCTTCTTCCCTTCCTTCCTTCTTTCCTTCATTCCTTCCTTTTTCTCCTTCCTCACTTTGGCTCTATCTCAGCTATACTAGTTAAAAATATGTTTAATTGGCCTTTCTTATATTCAAAAAATGTATTAAATGCTCATTAAAAAACAGGCTGCCCAGATGGGCTTTCCTCACTCCCCACATGTCCATTAGAAATGACTGTTCCATTTGAACATCATCCAGGTTGCCTTATTTGTTTGTATTTTTCAGCACACACTAACGTTTGTGATTATTTCATAGAGACATGGCTACACTATTCATCTGGAACTTGCCTTTTTAAGTTAACAATGCATTGGGAATGTTTCTCCTTGTCAACACATACCTTGTTCCTTCTGAGCACTGCATATATGGAGGTTTCTTGCTCTCTAGCGATTCACGATCATTATCTGAATCCCAGTGGTTGCTAAGTTGTATAGGGAGGCAGAAATTGGTCATAACAGGAAAACATCCCTAATGAACTGAATACTTACTAAATTAGCCCCCATATAAATGGCCATTCTGACTTCACATCAGCATCTGGCCCCACGCAGCCAGTCAGTTTTGCTGATTGTGGATATTAGAAACATCTTGCAATACAATGTAAATAAAATGCATTTCAGTTGCAATATAAAATTGCTAACTTGCAAAAGATGCAGAATTTTATAAAGTCACTGAAAGTGATTTTGGAGAACCATTCTTTAAGCAAATGAGTGTCTGGCAGTGCTAGACCAGTTAACAACTAAAGGTGAGAAAAACAACAAGGATGGTATCAGGGTGTATTTTTCAATAAGAGAATTACTTGAATATCAAAGAATTAAGATAATTTCCCAGGAAAATTGATGAAGCCCCCACATCTTTCCCAAAATGGTCCTTGCCATTCTGCTATATGTAGAAGTCAATATGAGGTGAAGGGTGTCAAAATTTGATTTCAAATAATTTTGTTAGAAATCCTCCCCCCACCAAATTAACATTTAATTCCCTCTTTGTTTATTTGAAAAATTAGAGCATTGTTGCAATTAGAGTATGAGCTGCATTTTATTATATGCATATATATATCTTCAAAGATAAATCATGCTTAAATATAAGATAATCTTTACTTTCATTTTTCCAAAACAGACTCGATCTACCCTTTTTTCCTGTCTTTGTGACAGTGTTCATCTCTGTGTATCACTTGTGCAGCTTCCAACAGCCACTTTACTGTGGAAAGAAGGCGCAAACGCTGGGGATGAGGCTCCTCGTACACTAGTCAGATTCTCTCATTTTCTCTCCAGGAGGTGGTTAGAGGCCAGGCAGGCGATTTGCAGGGAGGAAACCCAGGGTGCCTGGGCCACTCAGGTAGGGACGAGGGCCAAGACAGGAGATGTGCCATGGACTTTGTCTGGTGTGAATCTGGCATGTAGATGTTCGGGCCTACTGTAATTTGACAAAGTAAAAAGGATGTAACCTCATTTGTGGCCAGGCTGGTAAGGCATGTTATGCCCGTTAAATATGTGTGTATCAGGACTTACATTTAGCCATTCTTCTGATGGATATTTGCGTTGTTTCCTCTTTTTTGCTACCATGAGCCATATGGGTGACAAACAGTCATGTACAAATACACCGTGGTGCGCTTGTGCAAGTTTCCCTGTAAGGAAAAACTCCTGGAAGTGAGACTTCTGGGTCAGGAGTAAGGTATGTTAGAAATGGTAACAGGTATTAGCACATTGCCCTGCTGTTTAATGTCACCTGCAGTGTCTGAGAATGCCTGTTTCTCCACACTTGTCCCAGTGAGACTATTATCACTTTTTGCCAATCTGATGGCAGGAATATATCATATTCACTGTTGTTTCATTTTCAGTAACAAAAACTCTTGATCTGTAAGATAAACTTTGCTCACTCTCTGCTTAAAAATTTTATGCTCTGAAAAGTCTGTATGATGAATGTAGAGAGAGATCATCTCTTCCTGGTAGTGGGTAACTGCTAAAAAATTGAGCTCAACGTACATTCTTCTGTTTAAAAATCCTTCTTTAAAACTATTGTAGTCATTGCTTACGCAAAGTGAAGTGTTTACAGTAGAGTAGAAGATACAGATGAGTATTTTTACAAATTCCTGATTTCAGGACAGCAAGATCCCTTACAGACTTCAAAATATGTCAAGAGATAAGGTCAGCAGGACCTGACACTGGGTGCCTTGATTATCTCAGCCCACACTCTTCCCTCAGGATTTTGGCCACAGAATGTGTCCGCATCCTCACTGAAAAGTCTTAGATATATATTGAGGTACTTAAAAGAAAAAAAAAACCACTAGCATATGCATTTTCACAATCTATCAAATGGTTTACTGCTGATGTGTGCATTTCACTATATATACATTTTATATTAAAAACCATCGATTCCTCAAAAAATTAAACATAGAATCAGCATATGATCCAGCAATTCCACTTGGGGGACACACCCCAAATAAGTGGAAGCAGGAACTCGAACAGGTATTTGAATGCCTGTGTTCACAGCAGCATTGAATAATAGCCAAAAAGTGGAAGAAATCCAAGTCTGCCCTGAAAAAATAAAGTCTCAGAAAAAAAAAAGATGGAAGTAACCCAAGTGTCTGACAGATGAGTGGATAAGCCAAATGTGGTGTGGACATATAATGGAATATTATTTGGTCTTAAAAAAAAGAAAGAACTTCTGACATATGCTACAACATGGGTGAAACTTGAGGACATGATGCAAGTCACAAGAGGACGCATACTGTAGGATTCCACATTATGAAGTATGTCAAGCAGTCAAACTTGTAGAGACAGAGAGGAGAAGGGTGGTTTTCAGGGGCTGAGAGGAGGGAAGGGAGGGACATTGGTGTCGGATCCAAAGCTTCAGTTGGGAAAACAAAAACTCTGGGCATGGAATGGTGATGACGACTGTACAGCAAGGTGAGTGTACTTAATATCTCAGAACTGCACACTTAAAGATGGTTATAAATAAACTTTACATTTTGTATATGTTACCACAGCATTTTAAAACCATAAATGAATTGAACTCTGATGATATGAATGCTGATGATGTGTTTGGTGCCAAATGTACTAATGTCTGCAACTTACTTTGAAATGTATCAAAAAACCAAGATTAATTGATAGCTTAAAATAAGAACAAGTGAATATGTGATAAAGTAAATGTAGCAAATGCTCATTATAGAATCTAGATGGTGACTGTGTGGGTGTTCACTCTGCCATTCCTTCGACTTTTTTGTATGTTTGAAAGAAATGTCCTAGACTAAAAAAATTACTAGCAAATGACTCTTTTGACAACAAATTCATATTTTGCCTTTGTTAATTATGAGGGGTAATTTTGCTGTGGAGAGTTCTTCAAGAAGAGGCAGGGAAATAGGGCCTATTTTTGTTTGTTTTTAATAACTGTCAGAAGCATTTACTAAACAAGTATTGGGCAGATATTGATTCACAAGTGACTCCATGATATTAAAAACGAACTCAATATCCCCAAAGTTGATAAGCATCTCTCTATATATATAAAAGGCAAGGGTGGTGGCTCAGCTTTTCCTTCCATTTGTAGAGTTTGGGTGTGTGCAAAAGGAAAGAATCCCAGTGACTCAGTCACATGGAAAAGATGATGTAGATAGAGTAGCTGCCATGACACGTGACTGGAGGCCGTCTGAGAGACTGGGGGTCTTCCTGGCAAATGCCAGTCACTGCAGAAGGGCAGTGGATTGTAAACAGCTGCTCTTCATGTCTTCAGGAAGCATTGCAGAACACATCAAAGTCCCCTTCTTTGGTTCATTAAAAAGTAAGCAGAGAAAGACAGCCTCTGTTTCTGGGGTCCCTGTCCCATAGGCACTCTGAGTGGGTTCTATAGTGACAGGCCTGGTGTCATCCCATCCCAGCAACACTTTAAAAAATGTATATATCTATATTTATAAATATAAATATTTATATATTAAACTATATATATGCTCTTGTGTATATATATTTACATACACACACACACACACACAAGAGTGAGTTTTACTAACAAATAATAGAGTATTCCTGGATAAAATATAAGAATATATTTATATCTTATTTTATAAGAATATATTTTGTCCTGACTTTGTAATGATTGCCAGCAACGATATCAATATACATTCTAGATCCATAGCAAATGTTATAACCACACTGTAAACCCCTCTGTGTCTAGCAGGCAAAGCAGTCATGATTTTTGTCCTCTGGACTGAGTAAATTACTCTTTTCCATTTCTTCCAAGATCCAGTAGCACTCTTAGGAGATTGGAGTAAACATCCAGGTGTCAGAGGTACAAACCCACTGCCCCAAGGGCAGGGGGGTTATCTTCCTGAGCAATGCAGGCCTGTCCACCTGTGGGGTTTTGGCCTCTTGGGGAGCGCTTATCCCAACTAAGAAGAATCCTGATTCAGCCCTAGCCATGATAGGTAGTTATTTATTTATTTTGAGTTGGAGTCTCACTCCTTTGCCCAGGCTGGAGTACAGTGGCACGCACACTCACGGCCACCCCAGCGTTGACCTTCTGGGCTCCAGCGATCCTTCCTCCTCAGCCTTCCAATGGCCAGAACAGCAGATGCGTGCTACCATGCCCAGCTATTTTTTATTTTATTGTAGAGACGAGGTCTCACCAATTTGCCTGGGCTGGTCTCGAACCCATGGGCTCAGGCAATTCGCTTGCCTCTGCCTCCCAAAGTGCAGGGATTACAGGCTAAGCCACTGAACCCAGCGGCAGTTATGTTTTTTAAGAACAATCTGAAATCTATGTTTTCATGTGAAATCTTCCAAACTTAAATTTTGATAACTAATTCAAATTTTTTTAAAAAGCTTTGTATGGGTCAAACAAAACACTCTTGTTGACACGCCACGGGTCTGTGCCCAACACCCCCATCCCTCCCCCCCACCCCCTGTGTGATCACTTGTGTCCATGAAGAAAACAGAATGGTCCTATTTTCTTTAGAACTCATACCCAGTAGCATTCAGATCCAGCATTGTTTCAGCTATTTGGGTTTTGTAGTCACCCCGTTGCCCCCAGATTCCCCTTGTCACTGAGAAAATGACTTGTCTTTATCGCTTTAAGTAGCAAACAAATCCTTGACCACTGGAATGTTCACAGAATCCATGCAGTAAATGTGTCTTGAAAGTTTACTTTGTGTCATGAACGCTTTTTGCCCAAAAAAGTGAATTGACAAAAATATATAATTCATGCAGTCCTCAATTTATTTACAGGTAATGATCTTATGATGTGTGTTTGGAACTAGGAATATATTTTCTCATAGGATGGTAACTACCACCTAGACCATTCTTGGCACGAAATCCCGGATGATTTCTACTTCTTAGTTCTCTGGTTATCATCCCGACTCTGCAGATGAGGACACGGGCTGAGAACAGGTGCATACCCTGCCTCACTGGTGATGTGTGTGTCAGGACTTGTATGTGTGTGGGGGCAGCTGCTGAGGTCTGAGGTTCTTCCACATCCTGCAGCTAGGACTCCACCTGCTGTCAAGGCAGGTGTGTGCAGAACTGTGCGACTGACATTCTACCTTCCTCAGAACCCAGCCTTGGGAAAGGTAATGCTTCATATTCCTTAACCTCCTTCATTTTTATGTAGGAAAAAGATGTTTAATTCCTTAAGTGAGGCAAGAACATATTCTCTGTGGGAAGCGTCTGAGCAGCACAGGGGCCCTACAGAGCAGGAGGAACAACCCCTTGGCTCTCTCCCACCCCTGTGCCCACACCCCCTCCATCTCTGGCTCTGCAGCCATCAACAGTTTGACATGTTTCTTCCAGTCATGTTCTATGCATCGACATACACTTATGTACTGGCATAAATATGCACACAGTTATGTTCTATGACACTGACATCCAGAATTCCACCCTGGAATGCGGGACACTTCTCAATCACAGCTCCTGTCCTTTCCCAGCTCCTGGTCAGCATGGGAGGTCCCAAGGCAGGCGTATGGGGGAGATGGCTATTTTCTTCGTCTATCACTGCAGAGCAAGGACCCCACAAGCTACCAAGTAGAGCAGCAGGCATTTGTCATCTCACACAGCTTCTGAGGGTCAGGAACCTGGGAACCAGTTGGCAGATGGTTCCAACTCAGGTCTTCCATGTGGTGGCATTTGAGATGTCACCAGGGTTGTAATAGCTTCAGGGACGGCCTGGGGCTGGGAGATTTACTCCTGATTTGGCTCATGGGTGGCTGTTTGCTAGCGGTTCTTCCTTGGCTGCAGACGGGAGTCCACAGTTCCTATCATGAATTCCCCCTGCCCCCATGACACACAGCTGGCTTCCCCGGAAATGGCCCACAGCCACAGAGAGGAAGAAGCTGCCAAGGCCTTTCATGCCCTGGCCTTGTACATCCCTCCTGCTATATACTTTCATGCCTTGGCTAGCCCACCACTCCTGCTATATCCTGTCCCTTGGAAGCTAGACTCTACTTCAGGGAGGGTATCAGGCTCCACCTTTGTTAGAGAGGAATGTCAAGGACTTTGGAGACATATTCGAAAACCACCACAAGGGTCACCGGCAGGAAGCGTCTCATATCAGGGTGTCACCATCTGAGCATGAAGTGGGAGAGGTGCAGAGCCAGAGAGAACAGACTTTGGAAGGCTGGGCAGCATGGGACGAGCCTGGGCAGCAGAGGATGAGCCTGGAGGCACATTGGAACCCCTGAGATGTTTGCACAGTGTGGCTGCCCTGGCTGCTGGGGTCCTTGCATCTGTACTCCTGGGTTTGTGGCAAGTGTCAAAGCTGTGTACAGCTCTCCTGATGACTCGAATGTGTAGCTGGAGCCGTGAGTATTAATAGCAGAAGCGCCACGCCGGGTTGTGGCAGGATCAGGTCCCAGTTATGCCAAGTCCATAGGTGTGTACCCTTAGGCAGGCTACTTAGCATCTCTGTGCCTCATCTGTGGAATGGGGTGATGAATAGCACCTCCTCCTGGAACTGTGGTGAGGACCCCGTGCAGGTTACTTGGAGTTGTACTGGGTATGTTACCCTGGGGTGCCAAGCAGCAATCCATGGCTTCCCTGAGTTCTGCGCCCTTCCTGAGTGCTGGCCTGGGAGGAGGGTGACTTTCCATGCCCATTCCGTGAGAAGAAGTCACAGTGGACTCCAGCTCCTACAGTCCCGCAAGCCCTGAGTGGCCCACAGTCAGCTTCCAGGTAAACAGACACTGAACGCTGGCAAGGGTGGTCTTAGCGTCCCCAGAGCTCCTGTGCTGGGAGGTGGGGGAGATGTACCAGGATAGGGGAAGGAAAAGCCACCCCTCCAGCCTTTCGGGAGGGGGCTGCATGCTGCCTTGCAGTTCCTTTGAGAAACTTTCCTGGTTCCAACTTCTCTGAACCTCTATGCCAGCAATCTCCAAACCTTTTTGGCATCAGAGACCAGCTTTGTGGAAGACATTTTTTCCACAGAAGGGATGGGGATTGGATGTGCAGTCAAACCTCACTGCTAGTCACTTCAGCTCCACCTCAGATCATCAGGCATTAGATTCTCATAAGGAACAGGCAGCTTAGATCCCTCACATGCACAGTTCACATCAGGGTTCGCGCTCCTATGAGAATCTAATGCCACTGCTGATCTCCCAGGAAGCAGAGATCAGGTGGTAATGTGAGCGATGAGGAGCAGCTGTAAATACAGATGAAGCTTTGCTCACTTACTCTCCATTGACCTCCTCCTCCAATACTGATCCGTGGCCCAGGGGTTGGGGACCCCAGTCCTATGATATTGTCGTGGTCCTTGCACCACCTGCGGACTTCATAGTTATGTATTTACTTCTGCATTTTCTCTCCTGCAGGCAGCGGGTGCTCTCAGAGGCAGGGTCATGTCATCTGGGAGGAGGGAGGGGAAGAGGAAGGTGAAGAGGGAAAGACCCCTCTCTAGCCTTGAGAAGCACTTGTCTGGGGAGATTGTGCTGCACTTCTCCCCCAACATCTCACTGCCTCCCCCGAACACGCACCTCCCCTGGCAGCCGCCCTCATGGAAAGTGGCCACATGTCCCTTCTCTGCTCTTTTAGAGAGCTAAAGATATTGCCGAAGTCACAGGTATTCGGCTGGATGGATGGGCCGGCAGGGGAGGAGCTGACAGTCCATCCCACAAGAGTGTTTCCCTATCACAGAAGACTCGTCTAGAAAGTAGACTCCATCTTTCCAAGCCTAAGACAGATATGGGGAATAATAAAGAGTAAAATAAACTCTAACACGATTGTTGCCAAGACTGCTGTAGGTATTTCCTCCCAGCCCTCTGGTGTTAAATTAATTATGATTCAAAGAGGTTGGGTCTCAATTCTTTGTTTTTGTTTTTCCAGTTCCTCTGTTATTCAATTTTTAAAATTTGGTTCTGAAAGGTTTTTTTTGTTTTGTTTTGTTTTGTTTTTTAGTTGGAGGCTCACTCTCTCGCCCAGACTGGAGTACAGTGGCATGCTCCTGGCCACCACAGCCTTGACCTACTGGGCTCCAGCGATCCTTCCGCCTCAGCCTTCCAAGTAGCTGAAATTACAGGTGCGCACTACCACACCCGGTTAATTTTTTGATTTACTGTACAAATGAGGTCTCACCAAGATGCCCAGGTTCTGAAAGTTAAAGAACTTTGTAGAAAATGTATTAAGCAAAAACACATCTAGAGGCCCTGGTGTCCGTGAAGTATGCTTCTACGGGGAGTGTGAGTGACAGGAAAGAAAGAGACCCTAATGGTTAAGCCTGTGGCAATAGGGTACCTGGTGTCGATAGCGCTGGGCTTAGTTTTTAAACACAGAGCTGAGCATCGTGGTGGAGCTTGGGTAAGTGGGCCTGAGCCCTGCTCATCTGTGGTGCAAGCGTTGGATTCTGGGGGAGGCGTCCAGGCCCTTGCTCCTCCTAGCAAAGTCTCTACACTGCTGCCAAAATAGGGAAACCTGGATTTTCAGCCTCACAACCTAGAAATAAAAATAGCCCCCAAAATAAAAATTGTTCTGGGGAATATGGCCTTGATGGTTGAAGGTACAATAGCTGGTACTTGCATACATAGCTGATTTCGTTGCCCTGGGTAAACGATGCCCACGTGTCCTTCTGAAACTTTCCTAGTCATTTCATGGACTGCTGCCTCAGCTATTAGAGAGGAAAACATGATGGACTCAAGGCTTCTCCAGTGAGCTCAGCCAATCAGCTAATAGGGCTCAGCGGGTGCCACTGGCCTTCCCAGGAAAGCCACAGCGTGAAAACCGAGCAAACGTGGCGCAGACGCAGCAGTGAAATCCAAGGGACTAAAATAAGCTCCGGGAGCCTGCCTGGTCGCTAAACACTGCATACATTTAAGTACTGTTTTGACAGGAGAGCATGGCGGCTGTTTAAGAATTTCATTTTTACAACTACTGTGTAATTTTGTTCCTCCAACAGCAACATCCCGAGTCTGTTTGTTCCCATGGAGGTCATTATCAAGTGACTCAAGTGCTTGTCCTGTCAGATGACCAGTGCGTTTGACACCATGTGCTGGGCTCTAGCGAGAAGTGCACGTGTTGGTGGGCCACGCCATCTGCGCACAAGCCGGGCCCCAGCACCCGGAGACGTGGGGATGGCTACGCGCAGTTTTATCTGCGATCTGAATTCCATTTATAAGCTGTTTTCATCTACTTGTCAACACTGTTCACTATAGCAACACTGAAAATGGCCAGAAATGAACAGATTTATCAGAGTGATGGGGGTCAGGCTTGTTTGGTTCAATTATCGTCTATTGAAATTTTATCATACTTTTAAAATGTTGCCTATAAAAATAGTAACAGTGTAATAAAAATGGAATTTGTTTCCTTTGATCAACTTTCAGTTATTATGGGTTACAGAGTGAAGAAGCTAGATTTCGTGACTTTTATTAGAGAATGGTCTCACATTAGACATGTGTATTTTAAATATAACATGCTTGTCCATGCCAAGAAACATGGAGAAATTTTTCGAGTCTGAAGGATCTGCTTCCCCCGTTCCTGCATATGCACTAGAACACACGGCAATGTGTGAAACTGCGTCTCAAAATGTAGATTATATCTCAGCCACACCCTCCCAACCTTGCATCTCTTTTTAAAGTAAACTTCGGATAATACCGGGGGCATGTTGAACCAAATGAGTTATTTTACAGAAGGAAATACACCCCGATATGTGCATGACAGAATGAAAGACTTTCACAGATCTGTTGCTGCTGGTTTTACTATTGTGTTGACACCTCAGTTAACAATAAGAATCTCCTCTACAATGAAGTATAAAATCTTACAGTGGAAGAAACTTTCACTAGGAAGAGGGTTTTCTATCCCTCCTTTCTCCCTCCTTCTTGTCTCTCTCTCTCTCCTCGTCTCCTTTCCTCCCTCTCTTTGTATCCCTCCCTCCTTCCCTTCCCTCCCTCTTTCCTCCCTTTCTTTATCTTTTAAATAAAAACCTTCTAAGTTGTATGACCCCATGTTCACGTTGGACATATGGCTTTGCAACTTAAATACACTAAGACTGTGATGTCATGTATAAGTGGGATGTTGTTAGGAACGACCTGTGTTGGCAAACGTGGGGAGAGAAACCTTGTTCACAAATGTGTCCCTAGAGTCACATTCCACTCACACACCTTGAAAGCATCATCATGAAGATGATGATGATGATGACAGAGTGATGAGAACCAGCATTTCATGAGCACTGCATCTGACCTGGACGGGGCCATGTGCTCCATGTTCTTGTCTTATTTGCTCTTTGGAACATACTTTGAAGGCTATTTCCTCATGCAAGGAGGAAACAGAGGCTTCGAAAGGAAGAAACCTGCTTGAGTCACTTGCTAGGGCTCCCCTGAGTCTGCCTGACCCTCATCTTTTGGGAATGACAGTGGAAAGTATGGCATTGTGGGGCTGCACCCATGTTTTCATCAGGTGGCAGGAGTCTGGCAAGCAGGGCCCAGAGGCCTTGCGGGGCGATAGAGGTGGAGGCTGAGCCTCTGAGCTGCCAAGGACCCCTTCAGGTAACACAGCTTTTCCAGGATCTAAGGCACTGGGTTCCCGATAGGCCAGGCTAGCTGTTCCTCTGTCTTCTCTGACCCACCCCTCTGGGGTGTGTCTTACAGCTCTTGGAGTGGACATTTTTATTTAATTTGTGTTTGGTATTTCTCAAGATGACTCTTCCTTCCCAGTGATCTGGAACAATCTTTCGTAGCAGGCACCGCCATGGCGCTTCATCTGAAGCTTTGTGGGCAACCCCAGGGACTGGAACGGGGCTCTGCACAGGAGGGGCACAGTGGGTGGCATGTCAGCGACAAGAAATTTGGTAGAACATTGGCCTAGCAGAGAAGGGGGTGATGCTGAGGAGCAGAAGTGACGTGGACATTCATGGGAGCGCAGGGGACCCTGAAGCCCATCTCAGTTTCTGGTAGCCTTCCAGCTTTGGATACATGTGTCTCTATGCGTTTTGTAGGGAGACCTGGGAGAGGCTTTGTGCCCACAGCACTAAGGACTGACACGTGAACACATGTGGGACCCCCCATGTCTTCTCAGAGATGCTCTTCCCCCTCCCCATCCTTGATGAGTTTCGTGGCCAGAGGCACGCCAGTCGAGATTCTTTCCTCCTCAGGTGACAGAAACCCAACTAAGTCATTTTGAGCAAAAAAGGTGGGGGAAGCGGAGCTGGAAGAGAATCAGGGTTGGAGATGCTTACAGAGAACAGAGCTGGGGAAAGAAAGACAGAACCCAATAAGCCGAGCCCTGTGACTAGCGGCTCTGTTGTGGCCTCTGTCTCCTTCAGTCTCAGACTCCAGGTGGTGGAGGATGGGGCCCCAGTGACTCTGAGCACACTCATGGCCCTGTGGCCAGAGCCACAGAGAGCTCCTCAACAGAACAGGGTACAAGCCCAAGGAACTGCAGGCTTTAGGCTCTGGTCAGCCCCCAGGGAAGGGCTATGACGAATGAGGTCCACATAGCCCATGGCCCAGAAGCCTCATTTGATTCAAAGCTCAGCAGAGATGAGTGGGGAAGGGTGACAGGGGATACATGTGACACCGCTGCATGCACTATTCCCAGGAGCACATGGGCTGTGTCTCAGCACCCACGGTTCTTCACAGCCCGGCAGTCTAGGTAGACCTCAAAAGCTCTGGTGATGTACTTTTCTTTACACTGTACTTTTCAGTGACCCTGGAGAGCAGCATGCACGTCTCCTGGGAATTTGTTAGAAATATACTTTGGGTTTTCACCCCAGACTTGCTGAATCAGAAACCACGGGGAGGGGCCAAGGGATCCACATCTGACAAACCCTGTGGTGCTTTTGACGCAGGTCAGAGCTTGAGAGTTTCTGTTGTACATCTGAGAGGAGGCTGCACGCCGAGGACATCAGCCTGTCACCACACATGTCTCAGCAGGCTTCTTGCAGCTGCCGTGACACACCCATTCATGTAGGCCCAAAGTAGGTACCCAAGGGAGATGAAAGGTGGGGGCAGATGGTGAAGCCATTCTGTGAGGTTCCAGCATTTCCGGGTCACTGCTGTGTATCCTACGTGGGGTGGGGGTTCCAGATGAAATGTCAGCTCCAGTGATTCTGGGAGGATGTTTCAGAGGAGGTTAACATTGCAGTTGAATTGCACACGGGCAATTCAGTGAAGTGGGTGGCCCTCCCCACTGTGGGTGGCACCACCCAATCTACGGAGGGCCCTCTGGATACAACAGGAGGATGGAGGAGGGAGGGGTTTATGTCACACTCTCTGCCTGCAGCCTGCTCAAGTGGGGACTCAGTCTCCTCTTGACCTTGGACCAGGGTTTATAGCATCAGTTTTCATGGGACTCAGCCTCATCATTGTGTGCACCCACTCCCTATAATAAGTCTCTCTCTTTCTCTCTGTTATCTCTCTGCCCATAGTTATGCCTCTCTCTCTCTCTTCCTCTCCCATTATCTATCAACCATCTCTTTATTATCTATCTATTATGTATCCATCATCTCTCTCTATCAGCTATTGTCTATATATCTATCTGTCATCTATTTTCTATCAACTATCTATCCTCTTTCTCCCTTTGCTTCTATCTATCATCTCTCTACTGTCTGTCTATCATCTATCAACCATCTCTATCATCTCTCTTTACTATTATCTATCTTCTATTATCTCTCTCTATTTTCTACCTATTTATTTACCTATCTATCATCTTTCTATCTATCATTTAACTATCCATCATCTATCTAATCTATTTATTTATCTATCTGTTATCTGTGAACCATCTCTATCATCTCTCTCTGCTGTTATCTCTCTCTCTCTCTCTCTACTGTCTTCCTATCTATCTTCTCCTGCTCCCTCTCCCTCTCCCCCTCCTCTCTGTTTCTCTGGGGTACCCTGACATCACGTGCCCCATCGTGTGCAGGCACAAACACATGTATCCAAAACGTACTTGGGGCACCTCTTTGTGGCAGCGCACAGGTCCCAGGGGCCCCAGAGCCTTTAGGAGTGTCATTTGGAGGAACTTTGTCTTCCCGTGCATCCTTGGGACTTGGTGAAGAAACTTCGTGGGCTTAGAGAAGAGCACTGAGTCCCCAGTGTCTCTTGCCTTGTTTTCCTTTGTATACTTGGCTGGAAATCTGAGACTGTGTCTTTCCACACAGAGCTCCCGAGGGCCTCACATGCGCTGAGCGTCGGCAGGTGTGTGCGGTGACACTCAGAGCCACAGCTCTTGCTCAACTTTCAGGGCTGGTTTCTGGCCCGTTCACTCAGAAATAGCGATTTTCTCTACAGATCCCAAACTTCCTAACATTAAAATATTCCTTTTACTACTCACCAAAAAAGAGTTTTGGTTTCAAAAAGCTTTATATGTAGAATGTGAAATATTCTGATATACACAGTACAGACTCATGTTTCAGATAAGTAATATTATTCAAAAGCCAAAGATCAAAACTCTTGAAAACAAATGAGTTTTCATTTTTGTCCTTAGAATCTTCTGGTGTAAGAAGCCTTGTAGGATCATCGAATCCACAATATTACCTTTAAGCCCAGGTTGCCCTGTCAGGATGGAGTTCTTACCCCAAAGTAAAAGGATTTGCAGGCAAAGATTCCGACCAGAAGTGCCTCTCAGCCTTGCTGGTGGGACTGCAAAGTGATGAGTTAACTGACACCATAAGTCACTGTCTCCCATGTTTTCTGGGGTTTCTCTGAGGACAGTGTCCAAGAGTAACAGTTAGGTCTTTGGAATGGTCATCCTAGTGGAAGCTGAGATAGCGCTCACAAGCCCCGCTAGATTTTTTAAAAATCTCATTCTCTAAAAACATTTAGCTCATGTTAATTTTTTTTAACATAAAATAACACTCTTTTCAGGGTTATTATTTGCATTCTTACAAACAGAGTAGAACTTTCCAGAGAAGAGCTGAGTATTTCTTTGCCCGACCAGTGACTCAAGCTTTCTTCTCCAAAATAGGCAGAAAAACACAGCAGAGACCAGCCACTCCCCTCGTCCCCAGCCCAGGCCTAGAAACCGCCTGAAAGCTGTTGCCTTGGCTTCCTCAGTAATTCAGGGAGTAAAAGACAGATAGGACTTGTGCCAGATTTCACTTTGTAGTGAATTATTTAAAATTGTTTAAAAGGATAAATATGCTGGAAATTAAATGTGACAGACTGTTAAAAATCGCCCGAGGCAATTTTTAGAAATCTTTCGATTTCTCTTCTACTACCTTGGGGAGGGAAGAAGGGTGAAGCTGACAACAAAGAGGGAAATGAGAAGCAAGATCCAACTCGTTCAGAGGAGGCCGAGTCTCAGTCCCACGTGATGGTGTGCGTGATCCTGCGTGGCAGACTCTGTGCTGGGCCACCAAAGTCCACATCAGGACCAAGCTGTCTAATGACTCCCCAGCTATTAGGTGTTACCTGTGGACTGCTCACAGCTGAGCCCCCTCCAGGCAAGTCTCTTAGACAAAGGGGACTTCTTGCCCTGAGCTATTTCTCTTTCCTCAGGGGTATCCACATCTAACAATGGGCACTAAGTCCTAGCTCCCTTGCCTCAATTTGGGGACTGCTCTGGGGACCATCTACTTTCAGACTCCTGGTGGGACTGACTAAGGCCTCATAGAACTGCAACTCAGCTTAGGCTCTCTCTCTGCCCGGTCCAGCTGTCCCCACCCACTGACATGCACACCCAGTGTGATTCCTGCACATGGGCCTTTACTTTAGCCTGTCCTGAGGAGTTAGGCCTAGAATGCCAGGAACCAGACAAAGGTGTTCACAGGCTGAGGGAGGCGAAGGAGCAGGAATCCCTTCTTTTATATTTTAATTTGCATTTTATTATGGTAAGAACACTGAAGATGAGTAAATTTTAAGTATAAAGTATACTGTTGTGGACCATAGATTCAGTATTGTATAGCAGGTCTCTAGCACGGATTCTTATTTAACAGAAGCTTCATGCCTGCCGATTTCTAACTACTAATTTCTCTCTCCCCCAGTTCCAACCACCCCTCTAGTCTCTTATTTTATGAATTTGACTATTTTAGACACTTCATGCGAATGGAATCATGCAGTGCTTGTCTTTCTGTGACTGGCTTATTTCACTTAGCAGAATGTCCTCAAGGTTTATCCACCTTGTCGTATACTGTAGAATTTCCTTTTTTTTCAAGGTTGAATAGTATTCAACTCTGTGTGTGTGTGCATGTCGGTGTGTGTAATGCACACATTGCATTTTCTTTATGTACTTATCCATAGATGGATATTTAGATTGTTTTGTGGCTATTGTGAATAGTGCTACAGTGAACCTAGGGCTGCTAATATCTCAAGATCCTGATCAGTTCTTTGGGTTAACACTCAGAAGTGGAATTGCTGGATTGTACAGTGGTTCTATTTTGGTTTCCAAGGAGCCTCCGTACCATAATCCATCATGGCTGCACCATTTTGCACTCTCTCCAACAGTGTGCAAGGGCTCCCACTTCAGAGTAACATCTTTAAGTCCATCCTCATATAAATTTATCTTAGGTTATAAGCCTTCAATTTGCAGCATCCCTTAAGGCTGATTTGATGTCTTACTGTAAATAACACCAGCACATATCAGTTAGTCAAATATTAACCCAAAAGGCAGCTCATTTCTGACTGGACATCCTCAGGGACAGTAAAATTTGTATGTATCCCGTCTTGGCCCATAGGCCAAGAAGCGAGGCAGTTGGTTTATAATCTAGTCTGTTGGTACTTGTCTTAGTTCATTTGTATTTCTATGAAAGAATACCTAAGTCTGGGGTCATTTATGAAGAAAAGAGGTGTATCAGGCTCATGGTCCTACATGGCACTGGCATCTGCTTCTAGTGAAGTCTCTGGAAGCTACAGTCATGGTGGAAGGTGAAGGGGAGTCAGCGTGTCACATGGAGCGGGAGCAAGAGAGAGAGAAAAGGGGGGTGCCGGACTCTTCTAAACAACAAGCTTTCACATGAACTAACTGAGAGAGAAGGATCACTCATTGTCCTGAGAACAGCACCAAGCCACTTGTGAGGAAAATGCCTCCATGATCCCACACTTCCCACCAGGCCCTGCCTCCAACATGTGTCCCCCGAACACTCAAATAATAGCAGTACTATGTAGATGATTTTCAGTGCTGATGATAACAAGTTTAATTTCAAAAAAGTCATAGATAATAAGACCGTGTGATTTCAAAAGCTTAAAGGTGAGTTACTGACCCAGTGTGGACCTCATTTTATGGCATCTATGAGCAACCAGGGACATATACAACCAGCTTCTTGTGAAATCTATTCAAATGTACTTTTGTGTTTTATTCACCTAATGGGACAGGTCAGAGTCCCTGGGCAATGGTTCTATTCAGTGTGACACAGACAACCTGCCCATAGACGATGTTGTGAGACCTGCAGACTCAGTGAGAAGTAAGAGCCTGAACATGGTGTCTTTCCGGGCTTCTTCCCCATGAACACTTGTCTGGGGCCATAAGAGTTTTCCTGTTCTCCTGTTGCCTCCACCACTGAGAGCCAGTGCGGGCCCTGCAAGAATGGAGGAACCCACAGCATGATGCCCATGGCACACAACCCACACAGTGGTGTCTGTGAGTTATCACAGTCTGCAAGTACTGCTAACCATAGATGTCCTGCAGGCTTGGGTTTGGGACTCCAGAAAAGTAACTGATCTTCCTAATTTTTTAAAATAATGAAGAAACGCCCAACTCCTAGACTTCCTTGTTATTTCAGGTCTGAGGCCTCCAAAATCTGAAGTGTCTCCCGAGTAACGAGGCACTTCTCTCCATGATGTCCCCATGGACCTGCATACTGCAGAGAAATATATGGCCCGGAAGACAGAGCTCTGCAGTTTCTCCCTCTCTTTCTTCTTCTGTAATTTGATATTAAAATAGTGATGCCACATTTTAATGTGGTACAGTTGACAATGCAGGTTTGTGCAATGAAAAGATAATTGTTAAAACACTTTACAATATTTCATCATGGTGTTTTTAATAATAAAAACAGTAAAATGCTTCCGCACTTTGGACTCAGTCGAAACTTTAATAATCATTCTTATTCAAATGACAGGATGTAGAACACTGGAATGTTGTCTATATACCCATGAATGATTTAGGGGAACTATGAAATTATATTAAATTTGAAGAATACAGTTTAGTGTAGAGGGAGGAAAAACACCTTAATGACTTCACAGGAGAAATATTTATTGGAATATCGTGTTACCTTTGTTTGTAGCATAATGGTCTCAGAGGAATCAAGTGAGATTGTTTTGATGGTAAATTTATTACATG
Organism: Carlito syrichta; assembly: GCF_000164805.1. NCBI lineage: Eukaryota > Metazoa > Chordata > Mammalia > Primates > Tarsiidae > Carlito > Carlito syrichta. The sequence continues at coordinate 216,208 of NW_007233075.1, forward strand.
GTTTTTAGGGGCCTGGGCCTAAGGGATCTTGTTGGGAAGGGTTTGTGGTCCCAGAAGCTACAAGGAACCTTGGCCTCTTCCAGAGCGAGTCTCTGCAGAGTGCCTCTGTGTCCTTGGAGAACCCAGACAGATGCTGCCCAGGGAGCAAACATTTCAGGTTCGTGTTAGCTCAGCAGGCAGGCGGACAACACGTACCTCACTCCTGCCAGAGTGCAGCATGTCCTCCAGGAAAGCAGTTCCAATGCACGCCTTTCCCTTTTCTAAAAGCCCAGCTTGATACTGAACTACCAGGGCCAGTGTCTGTCTCTGTCACCCACTGGCCACTTGACCGCCGTCAGGTTACTCTACCCTCTGGAACCCATGTGCTCATCTACAATGTGAAAACAGTGACAGGACTGGCTTCTCATGGTGTTGTGATGTGGAGTGATCGTCATGCAGCCTCTTGATACATGTGGCAACTTAGTGGTGATCAAACGTCCCAGAGCCAGCAGCTCTGTCACTATTTTCTTTCTTTCTTTCCTTCCTTCCTTCCTTCCTTCCTTCCTTCCTTCCTTCCTTCCTTCCTTCCTTCCTTCCTTTCTCTCTTTCTCTCTCTCTCTTTTTCTTTCTTTCTTTCCCAAGAGTCTCACTCTGTCACCCAGGCTGGAGTGCAGTGACATACTAATGGCCAGTGCGGCCTTGACATGTTGGGCTCAGGTGATCCTTCTGCCTCAGTCTTTCAAGTAGCTGGAACCACAGCCATGTGCCCCCACACCTGGGTAATTTTTTGATTTATTGTAGAGACAAGATCTCACCAAGTTGCCCAGGCTGGTCTACAACCTTGGGCTCAGGCAATCCTCTCGTCTCCACCTCCCAAAGTTCTGGGATTACAGGCGTGAGCCACCACATCACTATTTTTAATGCCATATTTTGTCTGCATGTGTGTTAGAGGGACCCAGCATTCACACAACTGCTGTGTCTATTCCTCATCAAGGCCAACTTGAGGTTTCTTCTGCCTTAATTATTTATGCTAGTTGTAGCAACAATAATATTAACAAAAACAAGAAATTTTCTTTTTTAAAGACAGGGTCTCATTCTGTAGCCCACACTATAGTGCAGTTATATGATATAGCTCATAGTAGCCTCCAACTCCTGGGCTCAAGCAATCTTCTCACCTCAGCCTCATGAGTAGCTGGGATTACAGGTGCATGCCACCACACCCGACTAATTTTTTAGTCTCAGTATGTTGTCCAGGCTGGTCTCAAATTTCTAGGCTCAAGTCATCCTTCTGCCTTGGCCTCCCAAAGTGCTGGGATTACAGACATTAGCCTTTGTGCCTGGCCAGTAACAAACATTTTTAATGCCTACTCTTTTCTGAGCACTTTGCACATATCAATTCATTTGCTCCTCCTATGAGGTAGTCAGCATCACTAGTTTCATGTTGCAGGTGAGGAAATTGCTGTGTAGACAGGCTGAGGAGCCTGACCAGTGTTGCACAGGTAGAGAGGACAGGATGGAGATGTGGACTGGGCAGGACAGGCACATGTCGTCGATTCCCCCTAACCAGCTTTGGGTGTCCCTCAGCCTCAGCCCCAGCATGTCTTCCCATCCTAAACATCACATCTTTGACTTGTCCTGCTTTCCCAGTACTGTGGTGATGATCTTCTGGGGCCCTTCTCAGCACAGCTCCCCGGGAGCCAGAGCCCTGCCCAAGCCCAGCCATCAGCCCTGCCCTTCCACCTAGTTTCAGGCCTCTATGCTTTAGACTCCTCCTTGAACGCTGTTCAATGCATCTCGGAACGTTCCAGGTACTGCCTTTCTGGTGAGGTTCCCTTTATCAGCCGTGGGCACTTGGTTGTCCGGAGTTTTACCTACCCACAATGCATGTCACCTCTCCTCTAGGCTCAGCTCCACCACAGCAGCCTCACTCTCCCCTGATAGGGGTCACATAGGGGCTTTCTCAGCTGCAAAGAATGTGGTCGGGTGGTTCTCAATCCAGCTTTCTTTCCCCTCTTCTGGCTGAGCTGGGAGCGAGGGGGTGGGTGATGTGGTATGTTGTAGGGGGCCAGCATGTGGGCTTTCCCAAAATACACAGAACAGGTAGAGAACCTGCCAGAAGTTGCTCTAATACATGATAAAATCACTGGTCTGCTCAGCATATGTAGACATGCTTCTAACTCTGCAGACATGAAGAGTGAGATGTCTGAGCCCCTCAATGATCAGGAGAAAATGTTCAAATGTCTTTAAAGCTGTGCTGTAGACAGGGAAACCTAAACTAACTGTATGGAAGTGATCAACTGGATGTATTGTCATGTAATACCTAGATAGCAAAATGTCCAGTATTCCATGATGCCAGGTAATTCAGGCCAATGGGATTAACTGAGTAAGAAAACAGATCTAGAGCAGCAGGAGAGATAGGGGACTCCTCAGTCATGAAAATACACATTTGATGAACAGGTCAAAAAGATCCCCTGGGTAACAGGCAGGAAGTTACATCTTTTGTGAGGTTACAGATTTCCAGCCCAGAGGTAGCAGGATTGACCTAAGAGCATTTGCTCTAGACAGGACCACACTCGTCTCAGGGCCAAGGACATCTCTGAGTCAAGATTAAGGCCCCAGATGTCAGAACTGTATCAAAGGACAGTTCGTAGAGCCCTTGACACGAGCGCAGATCATCCTTAGAAAGGAGACAAATGGACCTGGCGTTTCAACTGGGAGGAGGGCAGGGTAGTGAAAGAGGGTGAGGTAGGAGGAAAGTTAAGATCAGAAATCACCAAGGAAGGTATGTTTGAATTATACTCACCCCAAACATTATATTATAAAACTAAGAAACAATATTAAAATGTAAACAAGGTGGTTGTCGGGCCTCTTTCTCTCTCTGCCCAGTCGAACTTGCCCTTCTTACATACAGGGAATCCTTCTCTGGGGAGGATTTTCCTCCAGGGAAAAACAGTGCCACTCTCCACCACTGGAGAGGAAGATGCCAGGCCGTCACCACCCCTGCTCCCTGGCACTATGACACAGGCTGTGGGAGAGACTCAGTCCATCAGGCACTCTGGCCCAGACTCTGAGTCAGGACAGAGTCCATTTCTGGGGTATCAGCAGCATGTCTCCAGGGTCCCTGTGTGCAGAAGGCCAGCAGTGGCCCTCCACATCCATGCTTGGCACCAGCAGGGTCCTGGCCAGCATGGTGAGGCATGGGGCTGCCTGGCTTACCTTGGGGTGGCTCCATTTTCAGATTCCAGCAATTCTGTGATCTACCCAGCATCCTTTCAAAGCATCCATCTTCTGCCGCAATGGGCTGGGCACATTCTGCTGCAGATGCCCAAGAACCCCTGACAACATGCTAGAAAGCCCACCTAGCATTTACAGACAGAAACAAAATACCCTGCAGATACCAGTGGCTCCAACACATCCAATAAGAAAAATGTATCGTCCACTAGAAAGAAGGGCTGGGGACACAAACAGACCATTCACCAAAGGGGACGCCCATACGGGCAGCGAATGTCTAAAAAGACATCTCTAAGATGCATAGCTTTCAAATACAGCTGAGATATCATTTTCCTGTGTCACCCAGAAAGGGATGAAAAGAGTTAGTGCTCATGATGGTAGCTTGGGGAATACAGGTGGCTGTTGGGGCATGACATGATGGAACCTTTCTGGGGGGTTGGAAGATCTGATACCAGGTATCAAAATGGAACATGTTCCTTTTGGCTCAGCAGTTTTGCTTGTAGGAACTTATCTTGGACAAAGGCCATGACCCATGGAGTTCAGTCCCCAGATGGTGTCTTTAGAACACGCAGGTCATGTAACTTGAAAAAATTCAACATAATTCCAAAATAGCTCAAGCTGTTCCCATGTTTGTCCTAGGACGGACCTTCCTATCAAAAGAATGGTATCCCAGAACTCTACACCCTCTTCAGACCCTTTCACCTCCCCCAAGTCACCACCCCACGATCCTCAAACACCCTGTTATCAAGCATTCCTCCAGTCCCTAACAGGCACCTCCCCCTTCTCTCCCCCTTTGGACCAAGACTTTGTCTTCCCCAAGGGTTGGGGGGGAGACCCGAGCTCTGGGGGGAGGAGAGAAAAGGAACATTCAATGCTCCATGTGTTTATTCCATGTAGACCTAAGTAGAGAAGGATGCCAGGAGCCACATCCCCGTCCTGCGATCCCACCCTCCATCCAGCGCCATACTACTCTCCACCAGGCTAGTAAGCAGACTCCACCCCATCCGACTGAGGGGTTGCTCACTGCACTCTCAGTGGCATCTTCCCTGGCCACACATTTAAGATGGCAGCACCCAGCTCCCCTGCATGTCCCACCCATCCCTACTTTATTTTCCTCCATGACACTCGCCATTAACTAATTCTGCACATTTACCTCTTTAGTTCACTATGGGTGTCTCCTCCCTAGAATACCTGTCCATAAAGGGGCTTCTGCCTGTTCTGTTGACAGCTGTGTCTTGGGTCCTGAAAGAAGCTGGAATGGCGTAGAAGACCCATTTGTTTGCGGAAAACCATCCTTGTGACTGTCGATAGTAAAGAAAACAAAACCCACGAGGTGTAGCTTTGTGACATAAATCATCCGGCACTTGCACAGGGCACTGCTCGGCACACGGAGTGGATGGGGCATGACCCTCCAGAGACAGCAGGTCCTTATCCCAGAAGCTGGACCATTCCCCAGTTGGAAAAGGGTCTCTACAGATATGACGACATCATGGGACTTGAAAGGGAGTGATTATTCTGGATCAGCCAGAAGGCCTGAATGCTCCCATGAGTATCTTGCAAGACAGAGGCAGAGAGAGACCCAATACAAAATGACACAGAGGGAGACCCCACACAGAGGGACAGAGGAAGACCTCACATGGAGAAATAGAGGTAGACCCCACATGGAGGGAAGAAGGAGACCCCATATAGAGGGAACAGAGAGAGACCTTACAGAGGGACAGAAGAAAACCCCACACAGAGGAGGTAGAGGAAGACCCCACACAGAGAGGACAGAGGTAGACCCCACACAAAGGGATAGAGGGAGACCCCACATGGAGGGGAGAGAAGGAGATCCCACACAGAGGGAACAGAAGAAGTTCCCACACAGAAGGAAGAGAGGAAGACTCCACATGGAGGGACAAAGAGAGACCATACATGGAAGGACAGAGGGAAACCACACATGGAGGGACAGAGGGAGACCACACATGGAAGGACAGAGGGAGATCACAATGGAGGGACAGAGGGAGACCACACATGGAGAGGACAGGGGAAGACCCCACACGGAGGGGACAGAGGGAGACCCCACACAAAGGGACAGAGGGAGACCCCACACAAAGGGACAGAGGGAGACCCCACATGGAGGGGAGAGAGGGAGATCCCACACAGAGGGAACAGAAGGAGTTCCCACACAGAAGGAAGAGATGAAGACCCACATGGAGGGACAGAGAGAGACCATACATGGAAGGACAGAGGGAGACCACACATGGAGGGACAGAGGGAGATCACACATGAAGGGACAGAGGGAGACCACACATGGAGGGGACAGGAGAAGACCCCACACAGAGGGGACAGAGGGAGACCTCACACAGAAGGGAGAGAGGGTGACCCCACATGTGGGGGGAGAAGAAGGGGCTTTGGAGGTGGCAGACTTAGATGTAAAGCTGGGATGATGTATGCAGGCCAGGCAATGCTGTGGTCACTAGATGCTGGACACCTTTGTTATCCCTAGTCATGTTGTTTGTGACTCTGGCCCCCAGAACTGCGAAAGAATACACTTTTACTGGTTCAAGTTTACAAATTTGAGGTGACTTGTTAGAACTGCCACAGGAAACTAACTCTACTCCTGACTTTTAGGCTCCTATTTTGGATTATCCTAGAAGGAAATTTTCTTTCCCAGTAGAGGCACTCGAGCTGTCAACATGTCTCAATTCCTTCACTTTCTTTAACTAAACTTTGTATCTGGAAACAACAGTAGGTTTGTGTACAGTGTCAGGAAATCACAGAGAGGCCTGGGCACCTGCCACCCAGGGACCCAAAGTTGCTCCTTACAAGACAGTGCATCGTCAGAACCAGGCACTCCTACCAGTCAGTGGGTACCTAATCCTGGTTCCCCACTTTGCCTTTTCTAACACCACGTCCACAAGAGTATTGGAGTACCTCACTGCAGCCTGAGGGGGCGGAGAATCTAGGGTCCCTGCTGGACTTTGCTGGAGGTGTGGGTGGGGCTACAGTTGTTCTCTAGCGTGACTGTCTGAATGTTCTCTGGGCTTTGTGGCCCTTGGTGGCCCTTAGGCCGGAGATGGTGGCTTTGGTTGGAGTGCTGTCTGTGCCAGTCAGCATTTCTGGGTGGCAGGTTTCTTTAGTTCCATGTCTGGGGAAAACGAACAAAGAGGAAGCCCAGGGATCCCACTGTGGTGTTGTTCCTCAGGTCAATCCTATGTCTTCTCTCTCCCTTCCAGAGTCTTCTAGGTTTGCTTATAGGTGACGTCCAGGGTTTTAATTGTACTTAACAGGAGAAACAGACAAAAGGACTTCTTCAGATTTCCCGAAGTGAGAAATCTCATCTGTAAGTGTAAACAAATTCTGTTTTATTTGGGGTTTTCCACTAGGAGGAAGAATGAAGGAGTGGACTATTTGGAATACACCAAAAAGCAGGGAAAGTGATTTGTCTCTAAAGTCCCACACCGTGCTGACCTCTCTTAGTCCTCAGGTGCACACTCAGAGTGCTTGTACAATGCTATACATTGTAAACGTGTTTAGCTATTTCCTGAACATTCAGCTTTTCCAGTTCTTTGGCAAAGACTAGATCTTGTCCTTTTTTTTTTCAACCTGGTCAACCACACAGAAGGTGCCTAATAATTGTTGACTGAAACCATAAAAAGAATATCCACCATAGACCAAGCAACATGGGAGTCTTGGATTGGTGTGGAGGGAAAAGGAACATCACCACATCCTTAGGGGCTTACCAACTCATGCAGAGTGAATCATGTCTGGTGTCCCTTTGATGCCAAGTCTGCCAACCCCACTCTGTGTGACAGAAATGAGAAGTTCACACATTCCGTGGGATATGCAACCAGCCTTGTCACAGTTTGTGGTTGGTGTTCTAGACTGTTTCATAATTGGGCCAGAGCTCACTGGAGATGAAGGCTGGTGGATTCCATGGGCTCATCTGCTCACACATTTCTTATAGGTTATTCCCTGGAAAAGGCTCAGATACTCTAGAAATCTGGAATAGTCAACTTTCACAAACTAAGCTTTTTACAGCCCAGAGGCATATGGGCTAAACTGCTTATTACCTCATAAAGTACTTCTGGCTGGACCTGAAGACCAGGGCAGAATAACCTATACGCAGACCTCACACATATCTTCTCTTGGGACTGAATTCTCTCAAGCAGCAATGGACAGCATCCCCGTGGACAATAACAACTGTCTTTCTTGGAATCTTCAAGACTCAAATATTCCACTCGTGGAGGGCTTTAGCATGAACGGATAGGGGGTGTGATTATCTTTGTGTCTAGAATACAGATCGTTCTGGGATGGGAGCCATCTTGTTCTAGTTTTGACTCCTCCTTGACTTTTCTATAAATTGCTTAACCTCTTTCTACCTTCTTTTTGGGATTCCACAAAGATCATCTCCTCACTTGAATGTTACAAATGAGACATGAATATCAGTAGAGATTTTTTTTTAATGTGAGGTACAATCATAAGAACAAGTACTGCCCTTGGATTTCTAAACTATAAAGTTTAATCTTCAATCCCCAGGGTCTGAACTCTTGGCTGATTAATTCATATCAAATCTTCATACTTTCAATAGTTTTCTCCTTTTCATTCCCAATCCAAATCTCAAGGACAATATACAGAAATTAATTTTTGAGCTAGAATGGGGGAAATTGTGTTAAATTCCTTCTGAGAATTAATGTGGAGTTCAGTGTAATATCTGCTGACTCTACAATGCTTTTGCCTGAAGTTGTCCTTGCCATTTTTATTTTAATCCTTTATATCTGCTTTTATAGAAACAATTTCAATTTAGATTTTCAAGTATTTTGCAATAATGTTTAGTAGAGGGGTAAACTTTCTAGGGTATACAGAAAGTTTACCTGGGTTGGATGACCATATCCAAGTGTGTCGGATTCTAACAATTGCTAAGTAGAATGGAAGCTTCTACCTGACTGATAATGAGATACTATTTGTGATGGTTCATTCATGTTCCTAGAAAAACAATACAGCCAACTTTTAAAAATAGCAAAATATCTGATCTGTCAGACACTTAAAAACACATTGAGAGTGAGGAATCTGAAAAATTTTAGAAACTCAGGATATGACCCCCTCCCCCCAGCTGTGATGTTGACAGCTTTTCACACGAATTCAATCAGTGAATTCTGAGGATTCATTCCCATCCTTACATCTCCCCCAGGGCCTTGTGGGAGAATTAAGTGAAAGGATAGATGTAAAAGTAATGTGTAGGCTGTAAGGGTAGTTTAATGGGATCATCTGGATAATCTCTGTAATCTTCATCATCACCGCAATCACCCGGGTTGGGTCTTAGCTCCACTACTGCAAATATCTTTCTCTCCCTCACTTGGCTCCAGTCATTCAGAACCCTCTGGGTCATCTTTCACTCCCATCACTCTAGTCTTGTCTCCCTTCCTTAAACTCCTCCTCTGCCTTCCAGATTATGTGACCTCACATCTTTCTAAAAGATGGATTTTCTCCCCGAAGGCTTTTCCTTGAGCATCACAGCAGTCTCAGACAGGCCCTGATGGAGAACCGTCTTCCTGCCCAGGTGGGCTGGCCCTTCCCAGAGCATCTTTCTAGGGACCCAGACCCTCAGTTTGAACCAAAGTTCTCTCGGAAGAGTGGCCTCCCTCATCCAGTCCAGTATCTGCAGCAGCGTTGCTGTTTGTGGGGAAACACTATAGATGTGAACAAGCAGGTTCTTGCTCTAGAAAGATAGCCCTGGGTACTGGCTTTCCCAGAGCACACACGGTTGTTTAAAGAATTGAAGGGGAGCAAAAACGATTCATCATCCATGCTCTCCTAAATCCTTGTGCCTGCAGGAATACACTTGAGAATCAAGTATCACAGCTTCCCTGTCATCTGCAACAGTGCTTTCCTCTGGCTTCTGTCTACCTCCCTTCCTCCTCGTGTGCCTGTCACTAAGAGCCCATGTTCAGGAGGTGGCTGGTTCCTGTTCTGGACACCTGAGTGGTCATCTAAACTGTGGGTACTCAGGGAAAGGTCATTTATTTATTGAAACGTATTTAAATGGATCTTAATTCGGAGAGTTTCTTTCAAGTCTTTTTGGCCACTCTTTCTTGCTGCCCCAATTCCAACAACTATTGATTGTGTGGTCACTTGTGACCAGGATATATGCTAGAGGCTTCATGTGTGTCTTTACAACAGTCCTGCAATTTACACAACCCCTGTTTTAGGGTTGAGGACATTTGGCATCTGAGAAGCTGAGAAACTTGCCCTAGGAAGCAAAACTTAGCAAATGACAAAGCCCAGCTTCAAGCCCACCCTCCCACCCAAATTTGGTGTCTCATACTAAATCCCTCCCAATTAATTTTCCTAATTCCTAAGTTTTAATTGTCAGGGGAAAAAAAGGAAACCAGTTAATTATAAATTAACTAAATTAATTTATACTAAGGTACTGATGACTCCCTTAAAGGAAGAATTGGTCAGCTCAAGTTAATCATTAATCTGTGGAATACATGAGGATGCAATCATAGGGGGCCCTTTCTGCTCTTCCTTACTTAGCCCTAGTCACCAAAAGCCTTTCTACCCTGACACATGCACAAGCTCGTGCATACACACACACACACACACACACACACACACACACACACACACACACACTCCCCTGAAGAGTAAGAGGTTAACAATTTGAAATTTGCTGTGTGCTGACCCCAGATTTAGCCAATTGAGCTAAGTGGCTCCACCAGTATTGACAAACTACGAATGGGGCCTTGGCTTATATATGGGACTCAAGGTTAATTTAAGTATCATCTACTCAAAAAGCTCTGGTCTTTCCAATTAACCAGAGAATATAGGACATTTAATGCTCAATACTTCAAGGTTAACCACTAGAGAAAAATTATTTGAAAAGAGAACCACTAAGGAACCTGACAGAGAAGACACTACATCAATATACAGTCTCATTCTCTCTCAATCTCTCTCTCAACTTGCTAACCTCTCTAAAATCTGCTGTTGAAAACCTTGAATCATATGTTAAGGCTATATAACCTTATATCTCATCATATTCCTACATGCCTTTGAAAAATGTTTTATTTAAAATTATGCAATGATGTATAATTACAGGCTCACTGTAAAAAGCATTTAAAACAATATAGAAATATATACATTAAAAATAAAAATCTTCATTTGTATTTTATTCCTTTCTATCAAATAAGCCAGTGTTCACAGCTATCTGAACCTGTTTCTATCATTTATATATAGCTATCTTATACACAAATATATTTTTTATTTTTCATATGACTGAGTTTCTACTAAATGTAACTAAATTTATTTTGTTTTCTTAAGATACCTTTAAGATGGTTTCATGTCAGTATATAGATACATGTCTTGTTCTTTTAAATGGTTGCATAATATTATATTTTATAGATGTATAATAATTTATATAGCCTTTTTTATTGGCAGACTTTTGGGTATTTCCAAATTTTCACCATTGCTGGCATTACTGAATTAAACAGAACATTGTGTGGGATACAGCCCTAGAAGTAGAATTGCTAGTCAAAGGTTCCCGAAGTTTCCAAACCAATGAACTTATTTTCTAAAAACCCGCTTCATTCAGAAAGTCTTACAGGAATGGTCAGATGAATTAAGAAATAAACCCAGTAGAGCATAATCTTCCCTGCCTTGGAACACTGATGTCAAGCAAGGTCTGCAGACACAAATGGCATGTTCTAGCAGCACGCTGTGCACAGACACATTTCCAGATAAGGTGCTTGGTGGACACAGGTCTTGCAGATGTGGGACTGAGAGACATCCTTGGTAGCGGGCAAGGGCAACAGCAGCAATAGCAACAGCATGTGCTGCGCATTCGGTCTGTGCCAGCAATGTTCCTTCACCTGACTACTTATGTGACTTTCACGAGCATCCCTGACTGCCTGCTTCAGGAAGCTACTGTGTTGTGGACAAGTCTTTAATCTCTTTTAGTCTGTTTCTCTCATCTGCTGTAATGGCAGAGGGTGGCACTGGCTTTGAAAGCCCTTGTACACATCTCTTTCAACTCACTCAGAAGTTACTGCTTGAGGACAGCCACGGTGGAGGCGTCAGCACCCTAGAAAGTGGCAAGGGTCATGGATCAGGATTCCCTTGGCCAGCAGGCAGACCCTAACTCCAATGCTATGCCCCATGGGTGTGGTCAGCTCTGACCCCACCCACTTCCACAGATCTTGCCACTTCTGTCCACCAGTATGCAAATTCAAATTCAAAATAAGCCACACCCCTGCAGCTATGTCACTTCCACCCGTCACGCACCCTTGTCTCCCCAAGGGCCTGCTCTTTCCTCCTGTCCCATGTGTCCTGGAATGGAGGAATCAGACAGAGGGAACAGAAACCAGTAAAAATCAAACTTTATTGTGAATATATTTCACACCACATGTTAAGCAAAGAATTTGTATGGAAAAAGTGGATCCTTGGATTTATATTCTGCACCAAGTTGCCATCCTTTGTGGGAAAGAGATTATCAGGGTAATGTGTGAGGGTTAAGCTGGTGATGTCCTCCGGGGCTCTGTGTCCAATCAGGGCCACATGTGGGGGTGAAACTGGGGGGTGGCCACCCCAGCTTCCATGTCTCATCAAGGCACACAGTGTGGGGATTAAACGGATAAGTGTCACCCCGGGTTTCATGTCCAATGGAACCATGTCAGCAGGGTCACATGTGGGAGTTAAACTAGCAAGTGTCAGGGCCACGTGGGGGTTAAATGGTGAGTGTGATCCTGGGCTTCATGTCCAATCAGTGTGCACATGTGAGGGTTAAACTGGTGAGTGCCACTTGGGGCCTCATGTCAGTCAGGGTGCACTTGTGGAGGCTAAACTGGTGAGTTCCACATCAGGTTCCATATCTCATCCTGCAATATTAGTCTCATTGTGTGAGTGTCTTAAACCAATTATTCCTTGGTTGAGTATTGACCTCTGCACAACTGCTCGTTATGAAAATTCAGCTAATAATTTATGCACTGTGTCTGACACTTAAGTAGGTGTTCAACAATGGATATTCCTTTGCTTGTTTGGTGGAAGAAACTGTTGTTTACAATAGTTTGGTGACTTACCCAAGGTTGTACAGATGGTTACTGACAGAGCAGAGTCCAGAATGGGGGAGGGGGCTAGAACTCAGGAACAGGGATTTCTATGAATCCGGTGATTCTCAAAGTGTCCAGGAGTCCTGGACAAATTGTCTCATTTCTAACTACATATCTGTGTGACACTAGGTTTCCTTTATATACTTTAAAACATAGCACAGACTACTAAATGCAGAAGCAAAAATGAGAATCCTACCATCTTCTATTAAGCTAGCATTAAAAATGTTTTGGAAAAAATGACACATCACAAATGTTTTGTTTCTACAGATAGTTATTTTACATAAAAATATGTTATTTACACTAACATATTTGTTACATTATTATTTTGAATTAAATTTCTAAAATTTTAAAATGTCTCACTTTCGCTTCTCTCTCTTACACACACACAAACGCAAGCTTTTCTAAAGCATAGTATCTAGCTATATAATACACAAAAACAAAACCTTTTTTGCATCTTTAATTTTTAAGTGTGCAGAAAGTTCTTGAAACCAAAAAGTTTGGAAACAACTGTTTTAAACCATTCTGTCCCCCCCCCACAACCACCCCATCGGTACATTACAGTGCTTCTATGTGTCAAATAAGGAGAAGGAATCACAACCATAAACAATCTTTAAAATCTTTAGTAACTTAAAATGTGCTAGAGTATAACATTTTGAATCTGGAATTTTAAAGAGTGCCAGACTTGAAAAACAGATGGGTTAATGTTGGTTTGTTGACCCCACTTGAGGCTTTGGCATTTGTGATGATTGTTTATTTTTTACATAAAGATAGTTTTTAATTTTTAAAATAGACACAGTAATTGTACATTTTTATGACGTACATAGTGATTTGTTATATGTATGATCAGATCAGGGTAATTAGCATATCCATCATTGCAAACACTTATCATTTCTTTGGGTTAGGTACATTCACTATCCTCCTTATAGCTATTTGAAACTACATATTATTATCAACTATAATCTTATAGTGGTATAGAACATTAGATCCCATTCCTCCTACCTGGTGTAACTTTGTATCCTTTAATAAATCGATCCCCATTCCTCTCCTCCCCTGCCCTTCCCAGCCTCTGTTATCCTTTCCTCTCTATATATTACTTCTATGAAGTCACGTTTTTTTGTTTGTTTGCTTTCAGCTTCCACCTATGAATAAGAGCATGAAGCGTTTAACTTTCTGTGCCTGGATTATTTTACTTAATATAATGTCTTCTAGTTCTAAGCGTGTTGCTGTGAATGACAGGACTTTATTCTTTTCTATGGCTGAATATTATTTCATTGTGTAAGTATACTACACTTTATCCATTAATCTTTTGTTGGATGCCTAGGCTGCTGTCATATCTTGGCTGTTGTGAATAGTGCTGCAGTAAAATGGTGCAGATGTCTCTTTGACACACTGATTTTCTTTCCTTTGGATAAATGCCTGGTAGTGGGATTGCTGGATCACAGGATAGTTTTATTTGCAGTTTTTGAGGCGCCTCCATACTGTTCTCATAGTGACTGTACTAGTTTACATTCCCCCAACAGTGTATACGAGTTCCCTTTTTTCCACATCCTTGCCAGCCTCTGTTATTTTTTTGTCTTTTTTTGGTAACAGCCATCCTAACCGACTGAGATGATGCCACATTGTGATTTCAATTTGCAGTTCCCTTATGATTAGTAATGTTGTTGAGCATTTTAAAACATATTTGTTGACCATTTGTATGTTTTCTTTTGAGAAATGTCTGTTCAGATCATTCGCCCATTTTTGGATTGGATTTCTGGGTTTTCTTTGCTTTTGAGATGTTTGAGTTCCTTGTATATTCTGGATGCTAATCCCTCATGGGATGTTTAGTTTGCAAGTATTTCCCCTCATTCTGTAAGTTGTATTTTCACTCTATTGATTGTTTCCTTTGGTTTGAAGAAGATTTTTATTTGATATAATCCCATCTGTTTACTTTTGCTTTTATTGCCTGTGCTTTTGAGGTCTTATTCATAAAACTTTTTTCCTAGATTAATATCCTATATCCTAAAGCATTCCTCTATGTTTTATTCTAGTAGTTTTATCATTTCAGGTTTTACATTTAGATTTTTGATCCATTTTGAGTTTTTGTTTTTGTTTTTTGGGGGGTTTTTTTGAGTCAGGATCTCACTCTGTCATCCAGACTGGAGTACAATGGCATGATCACAGCTTACCATAGCCTCAGACTCCTGAGCTCTAGCAATGTTCCTGCCTAAGCCTTCGGAGTAGCTGGGACTACAGGTGTGTGCCACCACACCTGTCTAAATTTTTTAAGTTAATTTAATTTTCTTTTAGAGACAGAGTTTCACTATGTTGCCAAGTTAGGTCTTGAATTTATTTTTGTGTAGGGTGAGAGTTTTGTGTTGGGGGTCTCATTTCATATTCATGTGGATATTTAATTTTCCTAGCACCATGTATCAAAGAGAATTCTCACAATGTCTATTTTTTGTGCCTTTATAGAAAATCAGTTGGCTGTAAATATGTGGATTAATTTCAGGATTCTCTGTTCTGTTTCTTTGGTGTATTTTTCTGGTTTTTCATGCCAGTGCCATGATGTTTTGGTTACTACAAATACAGTTTTGTAGAACGACTTCAACTTTTTTTTTTTTTTCAGGATTGTTTAGGCTATTTGGGGTCTTTTGTGGTTCTACATGAATTTTTTTAGGGTTTTTTTTTTTTTTTTCTATTTCTGTGAAGAATCCCATTGGTATTTTGATAGGGATTGTATTGAATCTGAAGATGGCTTTGGATGGCATGGTCATTTTAACAATATTAATTCTAACAACCCATGAATTTAGGACTTTGTCCCATTTGTTTGTATCCTTTTTAATTTCTCTCATGAGTGTTTTGTAGTTTTCCCTGTAGAGACTTTTCACCTTTTTGGTCATTACTATTATTATTATTGTAGCTATTATAAGTGGAATTGCCTTCTTTATTTCTGTTTCAGTTAGTTGATTATGTATAGATATACTACTGATTTTTGTATGTTGACTTGAAATCCTACAACTTTACTGAATTCACTTACTAGTTCTACATTTTGTGGAAGGTACAGTCTTTAGGTTTTTTCTTCTATGTAAGTTCATGTCATCTGTAACCAGGAACAATTTGACTTTCTTCTTTCCAACTTAGATGCCTTTCATTTCTTTCTCTTGCCTGATTTCTCTGGCTAGGAGTTCCAGTACTGTAAATATTAAATAATATTAAAAATTAAATAATAAGAGTGGTGAAAGTGGCCATTCTTGTCTTGTTTCGGTTTAGAGGAAAAGCTTTCAGTTTTCCTCACTCCATATCATGTTAGTTGTGAGTTTGTCATTTATGGCCTTTATTGTATAGAGGAACTTTCCTCCTATGCCTAATTTACTGAGAGTTTTTATCATTAAATGATATTACATTTTATCAAATGCTTTTTTTCTGCATCTATTGAGATGATCCCATGGCTTTTGTCCTTCATTCTTTTCTTATGATGTATAATATTCATTGATTTGCATATGTTGAACAATTCTTACATTTCTGGGATAAATTCCACTTAATCATGGCATGTCATCTTTTTGATGTGTTCTTGGATTTGGTTTGCTGGTATTTTCTTGAGGATTTTTGTGTCTATGTTCATTAGGGATATTGGTCAGTAGTTTTCTTTATTTGTTGTACACTTGTTGGTTTTGTTGTATACTTGTTGGTTTTGAATTAGAAATAATTTTTCCTCCTTCAATTTTTTGGAGAATTTGAGAACTGGTATTAATTATTCTTTATGTGTTTAGTAGAACTCAGCAGTGAAGTCATCCAGTCCTGGTCTTTTCTTTGTTGGGAGTTTTTTTAAAAATTATTAATTCAATATCATTACTTGTTATTGGTCCATTCAGGTTTTCTATTTCTTGTTTCAATTTTGGTAGGTTGTGTCTAATAATTTATCCATTTCTGTTAGGTTTTAGCATTCATTAGTATATACTTGTTCATAAAAGTCATTAATAAATCTTTGTATTTTTGTGGTATTTTTGGTGACATCTTTTCTGTTTCTGATTTTATTTATTTGGTACTTCTCTTTTATTTTCATAATCTAGCTAATGGTTTGTCAATTTTGTCTTTTTAGAAAACCAACTTTTTGTTTCATTGATCTTTTTTTGTCTCAATTTTATTCATTTATACTCTGATTTTTATTATTTCCTTCTACTGATTTTGGGTTTGACTTGTTCTTGCTTTTCTAGTTTTGTGAGGTACAACATTAAGTTGTTAATTTCAAATATTTCTAGTTTTTTAACATATGCCTTCATTGTTATAAACTTCCTCTTAAGTTTGTTGTGTCCCATAGGTTTTGGTGTATTGTGTTTCTATTTTCATCTGTTTCAAGAAATTTTTGTATTTTATTCTTAATTTCTTCTCTCACACACTTATTATGCAGGAGCATGTTGTTTAATTTCTATGTATTTGTATAGTTTTGAAGTTCTTCATGTTATTGATTTCTAGTTTTATTCCATCATGGTCAGATAAGATACTTGGTATGACTTTGATTTTTAAAAAAATTTGTGCAAATTCTTTTGTGTCCTAACATATGGTCAATCCTGAAAAATGTGCCATGTGCTGATCAAAAGTAAAGTGTGTGTATTCTGCGGCTGTTGGGTTAAATGTTTGTAAATAACCTTAGGTCCATTTGGTCTATGGTACGGTTTAAATCTGATATTTCTCTGTTAATTTTCTGTCTAGATTATCTGTGCAATGCTGAGAATGGGTGATGAATCACCCAATTATTATTTCCTTGGATTCTATCTCTCTCTCTAGAGCTAATAATATTTGCTTTATATATTGGGGTGCTATGGCGCTGGGTGCACATATATTTATGATAGTTAAGTATTCACTTGTTGAATTAATTTCTTTATTATTATATAATGTTCTTCTTTATCTTTAAAACTTTTGACTTGAAGTCTATTTTGTCTGGTGCAAATATAGCTACTCTGCTCACTTTTGGTTTTTGCTTCCATGAAATATCTTTTTCCGTCCTTTCACTTTCAGCCTATGTGTATTTTAAAGGTGAGGAGTTTCTTTTCAGCAACATATAATTGGGTCTTTTTTTAAAAATCCATTCAGCCAGTCTATATCTTTTAAATGAGGAGTTTACATTTTATTGCTGATAAGTGAGAACTTGCTCCTATCATTTTGTTGTCTTCTGATTGTTATTCTTTGTTCCTCATGTCCTCTTTTATTATGTATTGTTGTGATTGGGTGGTTTTCTGTAGTGATAAGGTTGATTCTATCTCCTTTGTGCACTGGCTCTACCAGTGAGTTTTACAGTTTTGCATACTTTCATGATGGTAGCTGTTGCCTTTTCATTTCCAGATGTAAGACTCCTGTGAACATTCCTTGTTAGACTGGTCTAGTGGTGATAAATTTCTTTAGTTTTTGTTTGTCTGAACATTCCTTGTTAGACTGGTCTAGTGGTGATAAATTTCTTTAGTTTTTGTTTGTTAAATTTTTTTATTTTTCTTCATTTCTGAAGGATAGTTTTGTTGAGTATAATTTTCTTGATTTTTGCTTGGCAGGCTTTTTCTTCCAGGTTTTTGTTTGTTTTCTAGAGAGCAATGGGTTTTTGCTTTGTTGCCCAGGCTAGAGTGCAGTGCTACAATAATAGCTCCCTGCAACCTTGAACCACTAGGCTCAAACAATTCTCTCACCTTAGCCTCCCAAGTAACTAGGACTATAGGCACATACCACCATGTCTGGCAGAGTTTTAAAAAAATTTTGTAGGGATGAGATCTTGCGATGTCACCCAGGCTAGTCTTTCAGTACTTTGAATATGTTATCCCATTCTCTACTGGCCTGTAAAGTTCCTACTGAGAAATCTGCTGTTAGTCTAAATCAGGTTCCTTTATATGTGATTTGGCACTTTTCTCTCACTGCTTCTAGAATTCTTTCTTGTCTTTGACTTTTAACAATTTGACTATAATATGTCTTGAAGAGAACCTGGATTTAGTTGAATCTATTTGGGATTCTTTGAGCTTTCTGGGTCTCAATGTCCATCTCTATCCCAAGAGATGGGAGAGTTTTAGTCATTATTTCATTAAATATGTTTTCTACATCTTTTCCCCTTTCTTTTCCTTCTGGAATGCCCATATTGAGAATATTTGTTTGCTATATGGCGTCCCATAAATCCTGTAGGCTTTCTTCATTTTTCTTTCTCTCTTTCTCTTTTTTAAATTTATTTTTTATTTTTTTTCTTTCTTGTCTGTCTGTGTTATCTCTAACAACTTGTTTTCAAGTTCAGAAATTTTTTTCTTCTGCTTGGTCTAGTCTGTTATTGAAGTTCTCAACTATATTTTTTATGCCATTCATTGAATTCTTCACCTGTACCATTTATGTTTGGTCTTTTATTATGATACCTATCTCTTTGTTGAATTTCTTGTGCCAATCATGAATTGTTTTTCTGATTGAATTGTCTATCTGTCTATCTCTCTTATATCTCACTGAGTTTCCTTGAGATCATTATTTTGAATTCTTTTTCTGGAATTCCATATATTTCCTTATGATTGAGGTCTGTTACTGAAGAGCTATTGTGTTCTTTTGGAGGTGTCATGTTTTCTTGCTTTTTCATGTTTGATAGCTCCCTATGTTGTTTTCTGTGCACATGGTGGAAAAGTCCAGTTTTATGGAACAAATTTTGTAGGAGTAGAATTTGTAGGAAAAGACTTATTTGTATGAGTGGGTCTTGAGGTATTGGTTCAGTGGGATGCATAGGTTTTAGTTCTAGGTTGGCACAATAATGTAGGCTCCACATTGTTTCTTCAGTTGTAATTCAAATTAGAGATTTGCAAACACCCCTGTGGCCTTGGCTGAGAGTTTGTGGCAGGGTAGTATGGCTTTGCTGGGGGTAAACTCACTGGGCTCTTTCTCAGACTGGGGGCACTGCATACACATAGTGAGTCAGCCAACTTGGGGTTGGGTTTGGGCTACAGGGCTGTTGCTCTGGCCAGGAGCATGTGGGAACAGTTGGTGCAATTTCTTGGTTGACTTGGGGAAGTGTTTGGCAGAAGCCACTGGCAGGACTGTTTCTCAAGATGGAGATGTGGGCACACAATGACTCTGATGTTTTCCAGGGTTAGACCACGGAGTTGTTTCTTAGGCCCAGGACTTGTTCTCACTGTGTTCTGGCTGGCCTGGGTATGTGTCTACTTGGGGTGGCCCATGGCACTGCTTCTCAAGCCCAGGATGCAGGAGCTTGCCTCTTGGCAAGGTGGAGACATGCCTACCAGGTGTGATCCATAAGCTGCTTCTCAGGCCTGGGACGCAAGTTCACAGCTACTTAGCTGGTTTTGGGATGTGTCTGCTAGGGTGGCCCGTGGGACCCTTTCTTAGGTGGTAATTGCAGGCACAAGGCCATTGGGGAGCCCAGGGACTTGTTTGCAGGGGATTGGGCACAGCAGGCTATTTCTCAGGCCCTGGGTATGGGCACAGAGCCACTCTGTTGACTCCAGAGCACATCAGTTTCTGGAAGGCCTGGGACCTCTCCTGCTGGGAAGGATGTGTGCCATTTCCTGGCACTCTCCACACGGGGCTTGGGGCTGTGAGGACCATGGGTTCTCCTGTTGCAGGGACTGCAAGTGTTTGTGGTAGCAGTGGGGCTGCTGGGATCTCCTGTGTACCTTTTCCCAGCAGTGGGAACACTCTCCTGACCCTGGGCAGATCTGGTCCAGGCAGGGAAGACAGGACTGCAGAGGCAGGTCCCCATGCTGCCCTCCTGGACTTCAGTCTCCACAGGTGAATTCCCACTCCCTGCTGTGCTCAGTTCTCTCCCTGTGACACTCTGGTACATCTTAGCTGTTTATTCGTTGCTGTGGTTCTTCTTGTGGAGGTCATGTTGATGCCACTACACCTACCCTATGATGATTGTTGGTGTTACCCTGACTGGGCCACAGTGCCCAGATATTTGGTCAAACATTTTTCTGGATGTTTCAGTTAGGGTGTTTTGAATAAAATTTGCGATTAAACTGTTGGGCTTTGAGTAAAGCAGATAACCTCTATTATGTGGGTGGGTCTCATCCAATCAGTTGAAAGTCTAAATAGAACAAAAGGCTGACCTCCCCCAGTCAGAAGGACTCTCCAGCAGGCTGCCTTCAGCTGCAACATTGGCTCTCCCCGGTCTCCAGCAAGCTGACCTGCCCTGTGGATTCAGGATATGCCAGGTTCCGTGACCATGTGAACCAGTTCCTTAAAGTCTCTCTTT
>NW_007233075.1:236807-279101 GCF_000164805.1 Carlito syrichta
CACACACACACACACACACAAACACACACACACACACACACACACACACACACACACCCTATTGGTTCTGTTTCCCTGGAGATCCCTAATAACATTGTGAAGCAGGGACAGGTTGGAGCATGTTCCCCGAGGGTTGAGGCCTTCAGTGCCTGCTGAGTGGGAGACTTCAGTTTTAGGAGGGGGAGGCAACCTTCTCTACCTCAGGTGCTTCAGGGTCAGGTCAGAGGATCATCGACTGGAGAGGGTATGCCCTGTGCACAGCCCAGACATGGGCCCTCTTCCTTTCCACCCCCTTCTCACCCACCATGCCACACTATGGAAGATGAGTTAGGGCTCCTCAAGTTCCTTGCTTATGTTAGAAATCTATATAAATGTATATATACACAGACACTCACACGCATGTATCTCACCACAGTTACTGAGTGGGAGTGGGTTTTGGTTAAAGTGTCCCTTATTCTACATGTTATCGGAAACTTCTCAGGGTAACTGTGGGAGGGAGTGGGTTTAAAATGGAGTGTGAGGACAACCACTCACTCAATCGGAGGCCTGTCACTAAGCCCAGATCCAGGAGGTGGGCCAGGAAGGACGGGGGCTGAGGAATGGGCGCTTCAGCACTCCAGTCCGCTCAGGGTCAGTCAGCCCTGCCTATGCCCATGCAGCTGTAATTGGGTATGGTACTTTTTTCAACCTGAATATGTTGGAACTGGTTTCCTGGGGGATCCATCCGTTGAGGTATCTTAGACCCTTGGCCGTGGGCCATAAGGAGCACTTGACTGAGTGTGATATAAATACCTTCCACTCCATTGATGTATTGATTTGTTTTCGTTTCGCTGTCTCTGTGTACTGTATACATCCATCTCCCAGCTTCGTTCCCAGCGAGCAAGGGCTGCCCTGGAGAAATTCTTTCTGAACAACACAAGAGCCCTCAGAGGGAAAGACTTCATATTCACCCAGCACCAAAAATGTTGCAAGCATTTAAATACTAAGCTTATCTGAACTTCACCACCTTTAGTAGATTGGGAAGCTGAGTCTCGATGGGTTAGGGATGTGCTGTGGGAGGCTACTTTAACAGTGTTTCCTGCTGTCTTTCCTCCTCTGGACAAACTGGGGCTGGCTGTCGGTCCATGTGTCTCCTGGAAGCTCCAACAGCATTGAGCCAGCGCTGAGAGGAGCCTGACGCCCCAGGAGGGAGGAGGAACGTGCCCGAGGGAAGGAGAAGGAAGTGGGGGGGACGGACATAA
Organism: Carlito syrichta; assembly: GCF_000164805.1. Classification (NCBI taxonomy): domain Eukaryota; kingdom Metazoa; phylum Chordata; class Mammalia; order Primates; family Tarsiidae; genus Carlito; species Carlito syrichta. The sequence goes on from NW_007233075.1 coordinate 238,049, forward strand.
AAACTCCCAAAATAGACAACTTGAAACTAAAAGATGCTGAGCAGTGTTGAATGTACAATTTTAGCCTTTTTTCCTACTTCTGAGCAAGAATGGGAGCTAGAAACTAAGTTACCAGTCTTTTAAAAATTTCTTTGGCCTCTACCCACGATAAACAATGCCTTATGACGTTATGACCAGTAAACACACATGCATCCATATGTGACTATATATTACTACATATTCATATACAAGGTGCGCTATTATTTTCTATTCTGTTCTGTTTCTTAAAATGTTTGTTGATCATATAAATTGAATTTAAAACCCAGTAATGATCACCAACCTTGGAAAACAGCAGAGTCATAGAAAAAGTATCTTTTGACTCATCTTATGACTCATGTAGAGTACATGTGGCTCTGGGGCATGCCCCATATCTGTGATTCTGAGTGCGGATGAGCCCAGGGAGACACCCACCGGCAGCAGGGGTTCCAGGACACAACCAGGTCTCTGCCTCACACACTCCCTGCTGCGGCTCGGATGCCATCTGTTTTCAGCTATGAAATATTTCTTGCCAGCCAGGTTATGGAACTGCAGGCAGCATAGGAAGAACTTTAATCAGGGGTTATTGGAAAGAATGCAGGACAGCACTGTCCCCGCTGTAGGGGACTTCCTATGCAAGTCTGCTTTTGTCCAGAAGAAGATGGTACATGCAGAGAGGACAGGAGGGGACACCACCTTCCATCTGGGCCTCCTGATCCTAGTACAGCCATCTCTGGTGGGATATGAATGGGGGCAGCTTACAGCCAGGAAGAAAGGAAAGCTGTCCTCCCTCTACAGATGTGGGGAAGACTCTACCCATCAGGCAATTCTTCCCTCCCTGTTCATTAATCCCAGTTTTCCTCTCATAGTTTGGCCTAGGGTTGGGTTATAATGTTGAAAGAAAAGCCAAAAGTCCTCTTTCCACAAGGCAGTCGGTGACTCCTACTAGGGAGTGGAAGGAAGTTTTCTTGCCTGGAGTCTGATCCCAAGGTCCATCTTCAGTACCTGTTGTCCTCTCCCTCTGAGTGTTTCTGGGCTGTTGTCCCTTTGGGGATGCTGAGATAAGCATGGTCAGAACTGTACCTGTACTCTGGTTCTGGTCTGTTTTCTACCTGTTGAGAGTCCTGGTGTTTTGCCTGCTGGAGCAGAAAGGGTGTGGCTGGGCAGCACAGTAGACTCATCCACCAGCCCCTCAACTGCTGCTTCCACTCAACTGCTGCTTCCACCCATCCCTGGTCTTAGGGGTCTCTCTCAGGCTCTGAGCTCTGGTCTCTGGTCTTGGGGGTCTCTCTCAGACTCTGAGCTCCCCTCCCCTGGTCTCATGGTCTTGGGGATCTCACTGAGACTCTGAGCTCCGACCCCCCCAGTCTCGCAGGGTTTTGTTTGTTTGTTTTTAACAAAATGAGCTCCATCCTGCCTCAGCTTTCACAGAACTATTCTTCCTCCTGTAGGCTGTTCCTTGCTCCTCACACAGCTAGTTCTTTCTTATCTTGGGCTCAGCTTATGTCTCATGTTCTTCAGGCATATCTTCAATTTCAGCCTCTGAAATAGTTCTCCTTTGTTATTCTCTATCTTGGACTTTGGTTTCTTTCATGACACCAACCACCATTTGTTGATAATTTATTTTATTTTATTTATTTTTTGAGTTGGAGTCTCACTCTGTCGCCCAGACTGGAGTGCAGTGGCTGCTCCCAGCCACCGCAGCCTCGACCTGCTGGACTCCGGCGATCCTTCCGCCTCAGCCTTCCAAGTAGCTGGAATTACAGGCACGTGCTACCACGCCTGGCTGATTTTTTTATTTACTGTAGAGATGAGGTCTCGCTGCCCAGGCAGGTCTCAAACCCGTGGGCTCAGGCAATCCACTCACCTCAGCCTCCCAAAGGCGCGGGATTACAGGCTGAGCCACTGGGCCCGGCTGATGATTTATTTAGTTGTCCTTTTTTCTGCCTCCCTCACTATAATAGAGGAGTCCAAAAGGCATCACCACTGATTATGAGGCAGATAGCACCACCTCTTTCTATACACAACGAAGTCACCTCTGTCTTGTGATGGTGGTACTGATGGAACCTTCCACAGAGCGGGCACTTTGCCAGGCTCCGTTCTCTCTTGCATTAACTTTACTCATTCAGTCACTCCTTCATCCACACACTCTTCCAGTCAGAGATATTGATGGAGCACCTCCTTCGCCACTTGCACAGAGGCTGGACTGCAGTGATGACCAAGGCTGCCATGATAGCCGGGGCCGCAGTGATGCCTGGGGCCACAGTGACGGCCAGGTCCACAGTGACAACTGGGTCTGCAGTGGTGCCTGGGGCTGGAGTGATGCCCGGGGCTGCAGTGATGACTGGGGCCGTCCTTGCTCACTTCTCTCCACAGTGCCAGCAGCCAGGCTGACGGCTCCAAAGGCCACTTCTCTGTTAAGAATCTTTGTCTGCGTCCAAATGCCTCCTGGATGGAGTCCGAGTTCTGTGGGGTGGAGAGCAGGCCCCTGCTTGATCCCCAGCCACAGCTTTTGCTGTTCTTCCCTGCCTGGGTTCCGCTGGGTGACTGCAGGACTTCAGAAGACAGGTGGCAGTGACCGAAGCCACTGGCGCTTGCCTTGCTCCCCCCCTTCTCTCTCTCTTTCTCTCTCTCTCTCTCTCTCTCTCTCTCTCTCGCACACACACACACACACACACACACACACACACACACACACACACACACACACAGAGCCTGGGACAGTCACTTGAGTGGTGGCTTCTGGGTTGGTTGCTGTTCCTAGAGACTCTTGGCAGATTGGTTTCTCTGCCGGTCGGTCAGACAGCCTTGGCCCTTGCTTCTGGGCCGTGGGCTTTTCCATAACTGAAACCTTAGTCCAGGGGCAGCAAGACAGGTTTGACTTGGCCCTGCAGCTTGAGTGAGCCTCCGTATAGAGACCCTACTTCTCCAGGTCACATTGTGGCTAGTGGTGTCAATAAGGGCATGAGTCTCCCTTGCTCCAGGGACGCTAAATATTCATGAAGTGCTAAAGAAGAGGACACCGGAGCCATGATGGAAGAGCCTGTGTCAAGGAGTTCTTCCCTGGGTGGGCCAAGTCGAAATTGTGGGCTTTCAGGGTCTGCCACTTGTGAGCGTGTGTCCTGTTCCCAGTCCTACCTCTGGGCTGCTCTGGACCTGGCAGGGCTTCCACCTCTTGTGTTTTGTGCTACACGGACTTGCTTTTAATTTCTTTTTCTTAGAAGAATGAATATCGTGAACAAAGGACTAAGGGAAGGATTTCTTCAGCTTTTCTGAAAACCTGCAGTCTTCTAAACACGTTAGCTTCAGTTTCTTCATCTATAAAATAGGGCATTAGCAAAATTAATGAGGCTTTGTCTTTCATAGGATGTCTCCTAGGCTGGGTGCTGTGCAAGTAATATGCTACAGAGCGATAGTGTTTTGTTGGTGTTTATAAACAGAATTTGAATTTTCCATTAATTGGAATTAATCCTGTTTATAAGAAAAGACCTTTCCAATTAAACCACTGGCGCGCAGCCTCGGTGGCTGAGGCCTTCATTTTCCTTCACTTCTACTAAAGTGGGCTCCTGCTCTATTTTGGGTAAGTTCTTACTTTGCGTTGTCTCCCGGTCAGTTTCAGCGAGGCAGTATCACCCTTTATTCAGCCTCTCAAAACATTCTTATTTGCATGAGAAAATCTTCTTTGATATTATGCCTCCTCTCATTATTGAAAATCACTTCACAGCTGAAGGTTAATAGCAATGTTTATTCAAGGTAATGTTACAATGTGCTTTAAGATTTTAAAATAAAAACAAATAGTCTTTCATTAAATCACCATTTTAGTGAGTCATGTTTTATTTTTACCCTGGATACTTGATGCACCTTTTCCTGATGAATTAAGATTGTCTTGAATACTACCAGCCCCAAATAGTGAGGAGTTACAAAGCTCTTTTTCCATATCCGTTTTTTCATAAGTAAATGGCTACCTGACTCTTAAACTGAGCTATGTTTTAATGCTGTCCCCCACATACAAGCCTTTTAACCCTGGTGTCATTCTTTCTTTTCTTGAAATGCAAAATATTTTTGATATTTCTAGAAACACTTGGAATGCAAATTTAAGTTACTTTCTAATCAATGTTAGTCACTGAAGTCATATACATGAAAAGTTTGTCTCTATCTAAGTAGTACCAATAAAATTAGCTGCCACAGAGGGCTGGATTGTGTCCTGGGCTGATGTGGCCTACTTACCCACCCAATGGCTTTGGGATGCTTTGAGTTTGAGCCCATTTGGCTTTGAATCCAGACAATTCATTGCAGTCTGGAATCACCCAAGCTGATTTATCCTGAATCAAGAAGGCACTTGGACAAAAGAAAAAAAAAATCTAGTTTATCTTTGTTCCATCTTAAAATAATTTCAGATAATTCAGGGAGAGGCCCTGGCTCTCCTGTGAACCCTTTCCTGTTCCCCAAGCACCACACTAACCTGTTTAAAATCCTGGGGCAGCTTTCAAGATGATATTTAAAGTGAATAGTCTATAACTGTCCATTAGGAAACGCTTAATAAATAATAAAATCCCCCCATTGACTGTGACTGGTATGAACTTGAACTGGGTCCTCCAGGGTGTGTCTCTAAATCAGAATGGTGCTTTAGACCCACTCCAAACAAGGTCACTCTTCATGCCTCCAAAGACTGGCCTAGGAAAAACCTTGATGACTAGGACTTGGCAGTGGTCAGGATGACTGTGGTCAGTTAGGATTTTTAGCCCCCTTTTTCTTGGTATCCCCCTGTGGAAAATCACGGGTCCAAGACCCACCCATGGTCAGTACTTAGCATGACCCCTAGCTACTCAGTATACATCAATGTTTACCTTCTTCCTTCTGAGAGGATTTGGAGTTTGAGAAAGCCAGGAGGGGTGTGCCAGAACCCTGGGCTTCCATTGAGGCAAAAGATGTTTAGCTGCATCCTCCCCTTAGAGAGCAGAAGAGTCCTGCACAAGACCCCTGGGCTGCCAGACCTCGGGCCCCAGAGCTCCCAGGGCTGGGCTGGGGGTGGGAGGCACATGGTGGTGGCTCTGAGATAGCCCTGGTATGGGTTGGGGACAGTCATCAGAGCTCCTGTGAAGGAGCTGGGGGATTAAGTGATGGGGGAGACTTTGAGAGCAGAATTGTTGAATGAATGTGTAACATGCCCTCATAGAGCTTTCCACATAGACTCTCCATCACCCTCACTCACACACCCCAACAGTGTCAGATATGACCCTTCAAGTCCCAAGCATGAGTCATGTGACACTAATAATCATGACCCCACCTCTCCCGGGGACACATGCCCTCTGCTCCTGGCCTCTTCCCGGGCCCTTTGACTGCCCCAGCCACACTATACACCACCATACCACAGCACATCTCCTGTCCTTTTCTTCCCCCAGTGTGGGGTCACATCCAGCCTTCCACACTCACCTCTCCATGCAGCCTGAGAGGGGAAGGCGGGTAGATTTGTGAGTAAAAACCCTATCTCCAGTTATTCCCACATACTTGTCATCCAGAAAGCCGAGGCATACAGTTATTGATTGGTTTATTAATTGATTGCTTGAAGTGGTGAAGCTAGACTCAGAATTAAAGGCAGGTTTAGGATTAAGGGTTCTGAAGGTCCAGCTTCCTCCAAGTTCAGCTGCCTGACAGGCTGGGTAGGTTTCTCCACTTGAGACATAGTCAGGTAAGTGCGGTTCTTGCTGAGTGCTGCCTCTCGAGGATGGAGGATGGACACATGTGATCTGGAGGACACAAGGAATCCTGGGAACCTGACCTCCAGGATGTCCACAGAGACACAAGAAGGTGTACAAACTTGTGCCCTAAGAAATGCATGTTCACCACTGTTGATTTCCCTCATGTCCTCTTTGAGCTGCCAGAACCACAAACTCTTTTTGCATAAAAGCACTATTATCAAAATGATGTGTCTGAATTGTGCGCCAAGTGTTGCAGGAGCCTGGAGGGCCATGCCTCTATGTATGGTGACCCAGGATGGCCATCTGGAGCAGGGCCCTTAGTGAGGACCTCCCAGTGTGCATGCCCACTCCTGAATGCCCAGCGGTGTTACCCAGGCACCGCCCAAAGCCACGGTCCCCTTATTATTGATCCAAAACTCCTGGTGGCACTCTTTCTTGTGGGAATATGCCTCAGAAGAATTGCAGAGGTTAGACAATGACTTCCTTGCATAAGTTATTTAAAATGTTCAACTTCAAGGAAAATCATCAAACTACAATAATAATAATGTTAAGCACCTTAAATAAAATTTGATGATATTTCCTCTGTTGGTCTACAAAAATTCGAGAGAAATGTTGAAGAATGAAGTCGGCACGAGCATTCATTTAGTTCTTTTTAGAGAGAAAATAGATTTCTCTAATGAGAGCAATGCAAAAAATAAAATGGAATCTAGTAAAAGGGATTGGGCAATGTGGAAAAGGAAGATAATTTTGGTGGAAATGGATGTCAAATTTCAGTTTGTCAACAAAGAACAGTTAACAATGTTGAGTACTTACTAGGTACAAGCATGATTTTTGCATTTTGTTATTTCTTGCTCAAAATAGTCCCATGAACTACGTGCTAGTAGCCATCTCCCTGTTTTCCTAATAAGGAGGCAGAAGCTTGAAAGGCGACGTGATTGCCTGAAGTCATGCAGTTATTAAGCCCCAGAGCTGTGATTGAACCCATGTCTGTCTCCAAGCTTGTGTTTTATCTCTTGTTGCTGCAATCCCTCGTCTAAGGACCTTGGGCATCTTAGCCCTTCCTCTGGGAAAGATATGGGCTGTCAGCTTTGGGTAGCTGACCAGACACACACATAAGAAATTAGTACAAAAAGGATAACTCGTACTCCATAATCTACCAATTCCACCACTGATTCCACTATCTAATTGTAACGGTAAATGCCACAGCCATCCTTTATCTCAGTGTACCGTCATCTTTATGGAAGGATCTAGTCTATGACTCCAAATTATTTACTTTTTCTGGATTTGAATAGTCCTGCTCTACTGGATTATTTTCCACTCTTGTTGGTCTCTGGGCTATTATTGATTAAGCGGTACTGACTCTGTCTCCCATCACCAGTTGTTTCCAGCTGGGGTAGGTGGTCTTTTGCAGTGTAGGGAAAGCAATATCATGATAAAGCATCGTAGTGGTCCTGAATTCCAGCACCGCCCTTTCCTTGCTGGATGTGCTTAGGGAAATTAAGCTGCCCAGAGCCTCAGTTTCTTCTTCTGTAAAATGAGAATTACCCATCCTGCAGCATTGTTAGAGACTCGGTCAGTTGTTGTCTGCAGGTATCTAGGAACCACTCAGTAAAGGGGAGCTTCATTTATAGTGCAATCTCTCTATTGCTACCATGTTAAAATATTAACACACGCCACAAGTTGAAGGACTGTGGTAGGTTTCTCCACTCAAAGTCTTTTGTCAAAGGTGTTTCCTCTTCCTTATGTGGCACAGTGCACTCAGTCTTTCTGAGATATTTGCTTCTAGGATTGAAGATTGATTCTTGGCTGATGATTGGGGAAGGAGTCGCAAGCTTGTCTGTCAGAATTAGATGCCCCTTTGGCTGTGTCTCCTGTCAGACTCAGGTGGCTCTTTGGTGACATGTCATGTGCTGGAATCCCAGTGCCTTCCATGGGTTCACTCTCCCCTTCACATGTCTGCCCATTGGCTTGAGCCAGCACCACAGTCTCAAAGGTTCTGTTAACCTCTAGAACCCAGGAAGCAGGTTGGTTTTTAGTTACAAAGCCAAGGCCAGAGTGTTGCCCACATTTGAGTCACCCAGGTGATACGTTTATTCCTCTGTTTGGGGGTTTATGGATGGACTGATGTTTAGGACATAGGCTTCTTGAATCACCCAGGAACCTTCCCTGGCAATGTGTGGAACTGGTGACTTTCCTGGCCCCCTGCAGCTTGAGCCCAGATGTCAAGGACCTGGTGGTTCCATCTCTCCCCCATTTTCTGAGATATAGTTCACATAACTTAAACATCACCATTTTAAAGTATTCAATGTATTGGTAATTAATATACCTAAGTTGTGCAGCCATTATAGACCTAATTATTCATGCTTTTAAAAATACATGTACCTGATGACAGACTGACATATCTGTTTAATATATATAAGTTGTCAGTATGAAGAATTCCAGACATCTGACTGCTTTGCACGACTCTTCATGCCATGTTAGTTTGGGTGTTAAAGTGAGTTCATGATTCTGAATGATGAGCATGTGCCATCTTATTTGCGTGTTTTCTCTACTTCTAATAATGAAAGAAACTACTGAAATACACAGAGCTGACATGTTGATTTTTCTCATACATTGTATTACTTCTCTTGATGAGCACGTACAGCAGATACCCAGAGAAATATCCTTCCAGGGTGACAACTTAAGCCCCAATTTCATCACTAATATTATCTTATGTGGGGAGATAGAAATTTTAACACTCACAGTGCTTCTTTGGTTCAGAGATGCTGCTTACAGTTGGTAGCCACTACAACCCTGTCTGTTTTAAATGTGGATTTCCAAGCATGTGCTATGGTTTGTACATAAAGATAACACTGTGGATCATCCAGGCTGTCCAGACACTAGTGGTGCCCATGAGGAATTGTTTTCCACTAGTGATAGAGGATTTGTATCCATTCCGGCTGTGGGGAAACAAATGTCTCAGGCCAGAAGGATACCAGCCTGGGAAAGCCAGTGCAGGCAGAGTCATATCAGCACCAACAGCCTTTAGTCACTGCTGATACTAAGCTGGTTGCTTTTTGAAGGCAGCATCAGGGAAGAACAAGAATCTAGAAGATACCACATCAGGGTCAGAGCTTCATACTTAATTCACTCAAATACTGATGAAATAGTGACAAGGAGGGGCAGCGTACCAGTCACAACTCAGTGGATCTAGCAGTGCCGTTGCTGTTTTCAGGGGCTTGTTCCCACTCACCTGGTTCAGTTGTGAGGCATTCCCTCGTTCCAGCATTTGTGAAACATATGCTATTTGTGGAACTGTGTCGGGGACTACTTGTTAAGACTCCTATGTTAAGGCTCCCATGCACTCTCACGTGATGAGTATCATGCAAGGTAAGAGTCCTCCACAGCATGACTGAAAGAATGTCCACAGTACTTTACTTCACTAGAATCTTATTGTGTCAAATGGTTGACATAGGTAAGTTATTGGCTATGGCTAGAGACCTTTCCACAGTGGCAAGGTTTTCATGATGAGGGTATTTATTTTAAGGGATCTGAGTAGTCATATACAATTATGGTCCTAACTGTAATGATAAGGTGTGGAGAGGGAAAGGGGTTAACTAGAGACAGGTGGCCCTAGGGCTCCTCCAGGGCTGAGGTGATTCAGGGGAGGCCGCAGATTCCCCCCATACCAAAGGTTTACATGGCTCAGGGGAGGCCTCGTTTCTTCTGGAGTTCTCTTTGGTCCGAGGGACTCCCCACACCAAGGGTTCCCAGTGGAGAAAGAGGGTCTTTCATCTGCACCCAAATCAGAAGACACCTTCGCACCAGCTTTTAAGAGTCTTGCCTTATTTCTGTAAAATAGCTAGTGTTACTAGAAAATACTCTGTTACCCATTAAATAACTTATCTTTTGAGACCTTTGACAATGGCTCCAGATTTGAAAAATAGTCTCTTAAGGTGAAGTGTTATGTGGAAGACTGGGCTCAAACCCCTGCGCTGGTGAAAAGAGGCTTAGTGACGGCCATGAGTCTTGAGATGCTCTGGACCCTGATGTGTGGTCACCCACCAAGTCACTCACCCAGCTAGTTGTGTGTGAGCCTCATGCCCCTTATGTCTTTGTCCCTGATGACCTGCAAGACCATCAGTCACACAAGTAGATTCCCTTCATCGAGTGACAGGGTGGCTACTGAGTATGGGATTTGCTCTGCAGTAAGCTGTGTGGATGGATGTGACTGTCACTGACACTGGAGACAATTGAAACCCCAGCTCGAGAAACAGGCAGCGCTGAGCGTTATGGCTGCTCTTGTACCCAGGCTCAGGGGGTAGCGATGTCCTTCCTGATGGCTTCCCAAGACCCTCCTGCCTTGAGGTTATTTTAGTCAGTACATGTTTACATGTTCAGTTGCTATCAACTAGGAGTGGAAACAAGACTAGTCAGATCCCAGCATAAACCTGAAGTGAGTTCTGAGTCTGTGTGTCTCCCCCCACCCCCACCCCGCACCATACCATGCATGATGGGCCAGGACCTGGAGTCCCAATCCAATTTGTTGGTGACTTATTTAGACCCTCTGCTCCTCAGTTTCCCAACTTGTCTCTCTCTCACATGTGTGCAAGGGCCTTGCAGAAGCAGTCTCTAAAAATGACCAGTTTGCAAGCATCTGAGTGGGTAATCATTTTACAGGAACAAAGAAAAGAATTTTCTTTTTTTTTTTTGAGTCAGGGTCTCACTCTTTTGCCCAGGCTGGAGTACCGTGGTGTGATCATAGCTCACTGCAGACTCTAACTCCTACGTTCAGATAGTCCTCCTGCCTCAGCCTCCTGAATAGCGGCTGTGCCATCTCATCCAGTTAATTTTCTTATTTTGATTTTTTGCAGATATAAGATCTTGCTATGTTGCCCAGGCTGGTCTTGAACTCCTGGTGTCAAGTGATCCTCTCACCTGGGCCTACCAAAGTGTTGAGATTACAGGTGTGAGTGACTGTGCCCAGCCAACTTATTTTTTCAAAGCAGACTTCTAGTTGTTGGTTTTCCAACAGTACCAAATTCAGTTTTTTGCTGCACAGGGTTGGAAATCTGCAGTCAGGCAAAAGTGAAGCTCCAGGGACCTGCACTGTTAAGGTGCTGGCAGGCAAAAGTAGCTGGGTTTGTCTCTGACATGGGAAGGAAGGCTGGGAGCAGGCTGGGGCAGGCCATGGCGGGGCGGTGAACGGGGGGCCCCAGTGGAGAGTGGGGGTGAGGGTGGTGGGACCCACAGCTTAACAAAGTGGTTCCTTGTCATCACAGGACAAATATGGGTGTTTCTAAACCTTCACGGAGGCTGAGGCCACATGGCCTCTTTCTAGTTGCAGATGACTATTAACAATGGCTGCGGGGTGGGGGGGAAAAAGAAGAAAATGAGTGAAGAAGAAAAGTGGAATGGTGCTCTGTTATCAAAAGTGATCAACAGCCAGTTCTTTAAAGGCTGCAGTGACAACATCCCAACAGACTTTCCAGCCAGGGCTCCCAGAACTCCCCAGGAGACTCCCCAGTCACACAGACAGCTCAGGAGACACCTACCACAGCCGACACCCGCAGGACCACAGCCACCCATTGAGCGGCCCACCCTGGGGGTGTGCGTGTGACTACACAGAGCCTTCACAGGGTCACTTTTAGGTGTTTAAATACTGCTGATGCAAAATAAGAGTAAAATTACAGGTGCTGGTTCCCGCTGTAGAATGCTGATAAACAACGTGCCATTTTGCAGTGGCTGGTCACATCTGGAGCCTTTTGGGATGCAAAAGTACTGGAAGGATTATTGCAAAACTTAAAGACACTTTTGCTGCCATTACTTTGTTTTTAACCTAAATTAGTGGGAGTTTTGGGGGGGGAGGGATGCTTTTTTAAGAGAGTTTTAATGCTTATATCATGAATTTATTTGGCTAAACTCTAATAAAATAGCAAAATGAAAAAGGGGTTAGGTTTAGAGTAGTTGCTTGAAAACTTTTCCAAATTGACCTTAAATAGACAGAGGCTAGTCAGAAACTGTGGATGGTGGATCAGGGTCTGTTCATTTGATGCTTCAAATTCCTCCATTTGGGTAACCTGCTAAACCATGATTGTCACTGTAGGTGCCCCTTTAGGGTGTGGAGTTAGTGTGGATCATGCACAGGGCAAGATGGGTCCTGGCTGGGTGCACAGTTCTCACCTGTTATGGAGTGTGGTTTTCTACAACCACAGAGGACATACACAGAAGAATGTGATGTCTTAGGGTACAGTGATGTCTGGCTTATCCTTGACAAAGCTCTTCTTTCGGGATCTTGACAGTTTTCTGTGTTTTGTGTTGTTCCAAGCCTGTTGGCCTGGAGCCAGCCCAGGCGTGGGTGGGTGTTGAGTCTGGACCTCTTCACAACATTCCATGACTCTCTACATCTTCCGTGGGAATATTGAGGAATCATGTGCATGTGTAGCCAGCAGCCATGAACCCATGTCCTTGTTCCTTTCTGAGTCCTTCATTGAGAGCATGTGGTCTAAGTCCTAGGGTGCCGACCATCATGGCCACTGAGGTCAGGCTTGGGGAGATTCTCTCCTGCATGTAGGGAATCAGGCGTTCTCACGAATGCTCATGGCTTCTGCAGCTTTGCATGGACTGATGGAGCCAGGAGATGTCTGGAAGGATATAACCCAGAAACCATGCCCTATGATGTCATGCAGTGCACTTCTCCCAGGGGTTCCTTTCAAGAACATTCCTCTCTTAAGCTAAGTAAAAACCAACTATATTTTATTGCTGAACATCGAATCAGTGTGCTGGTGTATGGAACTCTTTAGCTTTCTTCTTACAAATGAGCAGACATGCAGCACATGGCGGCCTTCAATCAGTTTAGTGAAAGCCACTCTGCACTATGGGTCATTGGCATGTGTAGACACAGCGAACACACACTGGCTTGGACCCTATCAGCATCAGGTGTTACTTCACTGAAAAGTCATCTGCTGACCCAAACAAGCATATCTGAATGGAAGGAGGCCTTCGTGGTGTTCTCTTCAGTTCTAATCTGATGTGGTCTGAATGTCTGCATCTCCCAAAATTCAGGTGTTGAAATCCTACTCTCCAAGGTGATGGTATTAGGGGACAGAGCCACTAGGAGTGATCATGTTAGAGAACAGAGTCCCTGGGGGTGGGCATGTGCCCTTACAAAAGAGGTCCCTGAGCTCATATTCCCGCTACTATGCTAGACCACAGTGAGAGGGTGCCATCTTTGTCCTCAAGGAACAAGGGGCCGGCTCTCACCAGACTCCAGGTCTGTTGGCACCTTGATATTGGACTTCCAGCCTCCAGGACTGTGAGAAATAAGTTTCTGTTGTTTATGAGCTAATCAATCTACTCAGTCCTTTTGTTATAGCATCATAAATGCACTAAGTCCCTCTGTCTGCCTCGTGCTATAAGCCTCTTTCTGACCACAATGTAGGAGACTTTCTGGCTGACTGGGTCAGGAAGTCATACAGAGCTTTCCTGTTTTCTTCTGTCTCCCCCACTGCCATGCAGCTGACTTTTTCTTTTCCCTGAATGGCAGCTTCTCCTCTGCCTCTCGCTGGGCATCTGCCCTTGCTTCATGCCTTCTGCCTGTCATCAGCACACTCATGTTGAAGACAGCCATCACAGGTCCCAAATTCTCATGATCAGCAGACCACCACCTGAGGACACTCCTGAGTCTCTTTAATTTCAAGAGATGTTCTGGTTTCTCACTGCTATTAGGTGTCTGTGGTCAGTGTCCATATCTAGCTCTGTGCCATGATAGAGGGAGGTGCAAACATGGGTACTGTGCCCATCTGCTTAGCCAAAATTTTCAGATGGGCAGTTCCTGAAGAAGAGGGCTCTGAAGGAAGCAGGCCCCTCAAATGCGTCTCCTGCCATATCCAAAGTACATAGATGTGGCTTTGTAGTTTCTGGAATGTTTTCATGTAATCTCCTTGGGTCTGGAATTGCTTATCTCCATTTTACATGTAAGGAAACCATGACCAACTGGTTGAATGACTTGTCCAAGGTAATTTGGCAAAGTAAACTAGAGACCAAAATCCAGGTCTTCCCACATTAGGGTTTCCTCCATGCTGGGCTGCCTCTTTGGCTATGGCAAAGTACAGTTTATGGAAAAAAATTGCTGTTTTGGTCTCTTGAATCTGCAGTTTAATTCACAACTGACATTCATGAATGGATTTGCTCATTCGAAACCGTGGTGGGTTTTGACTTCTCTTTGTGGCATCTCATTTTGTGTTGTACCTAAAGATGTGTACTGTACCCCATGGAAGCTTGTGAGTGTACTTTCCTATATTGGCATGGCACAAACTTGTAGAAATTACAGATAGAACAAAAAGAATAAGTTGAACAGTCTGTTTTGGTCTGTAGAGTGACTGCAGTTCAGTTTTGTCTGGGTAGTAAAATATGCTTTTAAAATGTCACATGAGGCTGGGTTCGGTGGCTCAGCCTGTAACCCCAGCACTTTGGGAGGTTGAAGATAGTGGATTGCCTGAACCCACGGGTTCGAGACCAACCCGGGCAACTTGGCAAGACCTCGTCTCTACAATAAATCCAAAATTAGCTGGGCGTGGTAGCACGTGCCTGTAGTGCCAGCTACTTGGAAGTTTGTGGCAGAAGGATCGCCAGAACCCAGCAGGTCAATGCTGGGGTGACTGTGAGTGTGCGACTGCACTCCAACCTGGGCAATGGAGTGAGACCCCAACTCAAAAACAAGCAAACAATATATATATACCTCACATGAGTCTGTGGGTATGAGGCACACCATCCTCAAAGGTGGGATGTCCTAAAGGTTCATCTTTGAAATACATGGAGATATGACCCCTTGGTCAGGTTGAAACCTAGACACACTTATGCCAGTTTCTAAAATGACTCCTGAACATCAAATCAAACATCAACACAAAAAATGGAAAGAAATACTTGGAGTTATTCTTTTTGTTCAGGAGAATGCAATTTCCCTGTGCTAAATTCTACTAAATTTTCCAGAATTTAAAGAAGTGGGAACACTTTAAAGATGAAAGGAATTTGCTCATGTCCACAAGAAGAGTTTACCGGACAGGATGAAAAGCATCAGATCATGAAATGTTTCTGTATTTTGTTCCTAATGGACATGCCTGTCAGCAGCGACTACCACGCAAGCGGTGATGGCAAGAATTTGGGGAGGAGCATTGCAAACAAGCTTCTGTATGCCTGAAATATCTGGAAAAGCCTTTGAAAATGGACCCTAAATGGTTACAGAGCTAACTTTCAGATATCAAAGAGTTTGGCAAAATAGAAACTGTTTAAATATTAAACATCAAATTTTCCTTCTTTCAAAAGACTAATAACTTAGCAATAAAAAACTGTCTTTGAATTCTGCCACCACAAAGTCTCCATCAGGCGGTGGATTTTAAATAAAAATGTGCAGGCAGTCCTTATTTAAGAAACATTAGCCTCTGAGTGGAGGAATGAGTCAGTGACTATCTAAATTGACCCTGACCGGGTGACCAGCCACATCCTGGCAGCTGGGTGCCTCCTCCATGGAGCTGTCTCAGGTGCTTGTCCAGTCCCCACCGTGCTGACACACTCCTCAGAGCAGAACAACCAGGCTCTCTTGCAGCTGTGATCCACCCTTGAGGTTCTAGGAGATTCGTCAACTGGGACAAGGGATAGAGAGGGGACAGGAACCAGAGGGAGGGAGACAAGAAGTCCCTGGCCATGAAGATGTGGACCACCGCTCAGTGAGAGTCCTTCGTCCACAGTGATGGGGACACATCAATGATGATGCTCATGAACAGGCTTGCCTGCTGGAGGCAAAAGTGGGTCTGTCTTACAGGAAAAGACTGTTCCTGGGCAGAAAACGGAGACTTTAACACCTGCTTCCAAGTGGGGTACTGTCTCTGGACCACACAGGCACAGTAGGACTCAGTCAAAAGAAGCAGGAGTCACAGCCTGGGAAGGGGCAGTTAAGGAGCACCAGCATTGTTTTCTGCACTGCCATGCGCCACGTGATGAGGTTTCAGTTGATGACCACATGTGTGAAGATGGTCCTATAGGATTACAGAAGAGCTGAAGAATTCCTTGCCTCAATACACCACAGCCACCATGACATTGCAGGATAACCTGTTACTCAGGTGCTTATGCTGATGCTTGTGTAAACATACTCGCTGCCTTGCCAGTCGGATGAAAGTCTAGCATGTATGACTATGGACAGTACACAAAACTTGATAATGATCATGAACAACCATGTGACTGGTTTATGTACTTACTGGAGTATACTTTTTGTGTTTATTTTACAGTGTACTCCGACTTATAAGACAAAGCTGATTATAAATAACCTCAGGCAGGTTCCTCAGGAGGTGTTCCAGAAAAAGGCATTGTTGTCCCTGAAGACAGCACTGTTGTCCCATACAGTGGGACAAGATGTGGAGGTTGAAGGTGGTGATGTTGATGACCCTGACCCTATGTAGGCTCAGGCTAGTGTGTGTTTCTTAGTTTTTAACAAAAAAGTTAAGAAAGTAGAAAGAAATTTAAAAATTTACATGTAGAAAAAAACTTACAGAATAAAGATATACAGATATTTTTGTATTTTCAGTGTATTTGTATGTGTAATGTGTTTGTTTTTAGCTAAGCATTGTAACAGAAGAGTCAAAAAGTTTAAAAATTATAATGTTTATAAAGTAAAAAAAATCACAGTAAGTTACGGTTAATTTATTAACAAAGAAATAAAATATTTGGATAACTTTAGTGTATCCTGAGTGCCCAGTGTTTATAACATCCACTGTGGTAGACAGTGATGTCCTACACCCTCATGTCCTCTCTTCATCACTCGCTGACTCACCCAGAGCAATGTCCATCCTGTACTCTGTTCATGGTCAGTGTCCTACACAGGCGGACCATGTTTTATTTTTTATGCTGTAATTTTACTATACCTTTTGTTTGTTAAATACACAAATACCATTGTGTTACAACAGCCTGCAGTATTCAGTGCAAGTTTGTAGCCTGGGAGCAGTAGGCCACATCATGCAGCCCAGATGTGTAGAAGGCGAGCCCATCTAGATGTGTATAAATACTCGATGTTGTTCTCACAGCTGCAAAGTCACCTAATGACATATTTCTTAGAATATATCCCTGTAATTAAGTGATGTATGACTGTATGTTTTGGAGTTACCTTGTCAATTCCTACTAATTGCCTCTGGATTTTGACTGAGATCGATTGAATCTTAGATTAATTTGGGAAGAACTGACATCTTAACAATCCATGAACATGCTATCTCTTTGTTCATTTAGAGCTGTTTTCAGTTCTCTCAGCAATGTTGTTTATTTTTTTGGCACAGAAGTCATGCAGATATTTTATTAAATTATCCCTAACTATTTGCAGTGATTTTGGATGCTATTTCAAATTTTATTTTTCAATCCTATTTGCTTTTTTGTAAAAAATGGAAAATCCTCATTGTTTTCTTATTTTGGAAATATAAAGATAGAAGTAAGTGTCAGTTTTTTATACTATCACGCAAAGACAATTATTGTTAACATTTTGGTATATATCCAATAGTTGTATTTATACACATATCTACATGCACATATTCAAAAATATAAATGATGAGTCTGTTCTTTGAAAATAAAAAAAACAAACCAACACCAGTATAACCTAAGAAGCACTGAATGACCTTCCTAGACCTATTTTGGGTTGTCTTTTACAAATCCCTGTGTACTTTTTTTGTTTTGGATACAACACATTTTCCCCCTAAAAAACAATGTTTGCAACAGTAGATTATCCATTCAGGTCCAACACACATACACACAAACCCCCACTTAACCCACAAGGACTTTTAGCCCTCTGTCCTACTCTAGACCTTCCGAGAGAACATGGGGTCTCTGTGACTTGATTCCCTGTAAGCTATGGGCCTCTTAAAACCCCGTAAAGAGAGCAACACAGGACAGGGTTGCTGGAGAAAGACAGTGTTGCAGTCTCACTGGGACTGCACTGTCAGCCTGGGACCCACATGGAGGCCAAGGACAAGTCCAGGGCACAGTGATGTCCAGAGACTCACATGATGATCTAGGACGTAATGGCACCCTGGAATTCAGGGGCACCTGACGTGGAGCCCTGAGTAGCTCTCAGTTCTTGCTTGAAGAATTCTCTTCCCAGTCGGACAAGGTTACAGCTTTCTTGTCTCAATGAATCCCAGGTTCTTGTCTCAAGACTGAGAGGATTAAGGATCGAGGACACTAAGGCAACTAAGTTGAAGTTTTTTCAGGAAGCAAGAGTTAGCAGCTCTCATAGTGAGGGGGGCCCAAGAGGGGGCCCACGTAGGTTGCCCCAAGTGGGTTGCCGGGACCCCAAGAGGGTTGCCAGGAGAGAGACGGACGCTGAGGCTGGGCTGAGGACTTATATAGTATTCTAGGGCATGCCGATTGGTTGGTAGTAGGGACTAAAAATACACTAACCTAATTGGTTAGTAGTAAGGACTAAAAAGTGGCATGGTAGTGTAAAGGACTGATGGGGAGAGAACTGAAAAAGGGTCAATTAGGAAAAGGTATGCAAAAAAGAGAGAGTGAGTGAAAAGGGAATGGGTGTGGTTTTGCCTGGAGCCTGTAGCTTGCAGCTGTTTCACCAGGTAAAATGGAGTCTACCCTAACTGCCTGCCAAACTGGCTTCTTGCTTACCCTTCTCTCAGCAGCAACAGTGGGGTTGGCGGGAGCCCATGTACTTCACGAGGGCCCCGCCTCTAAGCCTCAGCCGTAGAAGGGTCTGGTGGAAAACTGAGCAGGACCAGCAGTTTATCTGCAGAAATGAGTCCCAACATCGTTCACTGAGGCCGAAATCCAGGAAGTCTGATCCCAGGGTCATCCTGTTGTCCAGGAAACATGGCCCAGCACCCAAGGGGCCATTTCACACAATTCACTTAAGTCCTGAGTCTGCCTTGCCACCCCAGCTGTCCCACGGTCTCCCTTTGCGCTCCCGCTGGCTTCAACCTGCAGCATTTCTAGAATTCTCTCCTCCAGACCTTGCAATGCTGTTTTCCTGGCCACATCCCATGTGCCTTTCCCCCCATTTGTATCTTCTCCCTCCCACTCTGCATCCCCAAATCCAACAGGCAACTGGCTATGCCAGAGCCTCCCTGAGTAACCAGGGCATGGTGCGCCTATAGGCCATGCACAGCCTCCATCAAATGTCCCTGCGGGGAGGTTCCCAGTCAGGTCCACTTGTGGGCAGAAGACTTCTGGAAAGTTCTGGAGCTGGGGAAGAGAAAACAAACTCACAAGAACTGCATATTCTGACACGTAGGGATAGGAGCATGTTTCTGCCTCTCTGCCTTGAACCCTGTCACTGACCACACCAGGTGTGGCCAGGAGTGCACTGTCAGCCTGAGCATGGGCAGCTGGCCCTCTGCGCGTGTGATGCTGATCTTCTGGTGTGATACTTGTTCCGTTTCACTTTCTTTTAATGATGCCTCTCCATATCTGACCTAACAGCACCACTCTTCTGGTTTGTTAGTTAATTTTAATGATAAGAGTGCCCTGCCGTCAGAGTGGCTTCCCAGGTCACGTTGCATTGCAGAGTAGTTGTTAATTAAATGGTAATGTTTTCTGGATTTGGAAGTGATTTCTAAAGCTAATAGTTATTAGTTACCTTGAAATTGTAAAGAAAAAATAGCACGAGTATATACAACCCTTGCATGATGAACAAGCTCCTTCCATGGGCAGAGCCCATTGTGCCATCTGGAGCTCCTGCCAGCCAGGCACCAGGACCCCTGTGAGCCGGGTACCGACATGGTTAAGGAAACCAGCAGTCCACCAGGCCGGAGTGCTGCCTGCTCACATCCAGAGGCGCATAATTTATGAGGCTCTGAGGACAGTGGGAGGCAGGCTGTCAGAAGTGCTAAGTTCTTTGTGGAATTATTACATTCCCTTTGAAAGATTCCATGTCATTGAGCGAGGTGATCAGGGCAAGCTTGGAGGTTCTGTGCAATTGGGAAAATGCACAGATCCTTGGAAATGAAACCAGGTTTCTCCAGTCCTTTTCCCACTGAAAATCAGTCCCAAGGTTTTATGAAAACTGACTTTCCTTTCAAGCATCAGAAGGAAGTACTGCAGGAAGGATGCCAATGGCACGCTGAAAGTTCTAGAACCGCCACCTCCAGAAAGCCCAGGGGCTCACAGAGTCACATAGACTGTGCCAACTGATCTGTGCTTGTTTTGTCCCTAACACCCTCTTTTCAGTTACTTCAGATCAGATATTGCCTGTGGGTTCAAGGGAAAGAGAATGTAAAAGCAATGCATGTTGATGACATTAGCAGACTTACAGTTATTATATTTATTATTATTTTTGAGAAGTAATCTCTAGCATTTACCATGGAGGGCCTACTGAGTACAAGAAACAGTGCTGCGTGCTCTGCCTGGTTATTGTACTTGCTCTTGCTCTGAATATAAGTACCGCCTTCACCGTCAACTTAGAGATGGGGAAACTGAGGCTTGGAGAGGCCAAGCAACCTGCCCTAGATCACACAGCTCAATAGTGGAAGTCTCATTGCAGTCATCCTCCTCGGCTTCTATAAAAGTATCCATTTTTAATCTAATAAAAAGATTAAAATGACTACATCTACTTGACATTTTGGAACTGCATATGATTCACCTTGAAGAAGAGCACTTGGATTTTGGCATAGCAGACTGGCTTTTTTTTTTGGTCAAATCATTTTTACACAATTCCTGTCTGGCCCATAATGGCTCTGTGCGTGTACTCTCTGAATATAGATGAAATCACTCCACTGCTAATGTCTCCATGAGATGTTCCCTCAACAGAAAGTTTATTCAACTTTGGAAAGTGGCATCTGCACAAGACTCCAGAACCAAAAGTTAGAGTCTTTTTCCCTTCCTGTCGGTGTACTCTGCTGTACTGGGACTCGGAACGTGAAGAGTCTTCTCGTGGGTCTTCTCATTTTCTATTGAACAGCCCCGTATCTTTTGGAGGTCCATCGTACCCACAGTTCACTTTCACAGGTTTGGCAGTCCTGTTTCTGAGGTGTTTATAGGAAGTTTTGTAAAGGTTTCTGTGGCAATGGAAGACGAGAACTTGCTTGGACCATGTACAATGCAAATTCTCCAGAACAAGTGAGTGCTTTTGTTTCTTGTCTGGCCAATGGAAGGTCTGGTTAGCTTGGTCAGCAGGTTGAGGAACTCCTCACTCCTCACACCTTGTGCCAGGCAGCTACCTGGTCACACATCGATTTTTAGAAACCTGGATGGCCACAGAGCAACGTCAGCAGCAGTTTTAGCTGAGCCCTCGCAGAAAACATGGTCATTTCCTGATACAGTGACTGGACTCAATGACCTGCCAACCCCCAGCCAACTTAGCCCAGCAGCGCTTGCTTCCCGGGCATGGGTCAAGCTTCTCTGTCCTGAGTCAAATATCAGAAACAAGTCTCTCCCATTTGTGTGTGCTACCAGGATCCAGAGGTGCCTCATGGGGAGGCATTTTGTTTCACTCAGTTTAGCAGACAGCTCTGGGGACAGTGTGGCATGGGGTGGTAATGTGGCACTGGGGAGACAGTGTGGCATTGCTGAAGGGGGTAGTGTGGCATGGGGGTAATGTGGCATTGTGGGAGGGGCAGTGTGGCATTGAGAGGGCAGTGTGGCATTGTGGGGGGACAGTATGGCATTGTTGGGGGGAAATGTGACATTGTGGGGTCAGTGGGGGCATTGTGGTATTGTGGGAGGGGGATAGTGTGGCATTGTGGGAGGGAGAGCTTGTGGGCATCGAGACTTTGGTTGTGGAGTCTGAGAAATCAACTTGCCTGCCTTAGGCTCCTTCCTTACCTGTGAACTGAAATCAGTAATGTTAACCCTGTCAGGTGTCTTAGGTCTTAGAAATAATACTCATGGATTCGAGGTCCTGCTTGGAGAAGCTGGAACAAGTTACGGGGGCATACCCCTTGGGTTCTCAGCACACAAGGAGAGGTCCTCTTTCAAGGAATTCAGCCCTCCAGGCTTTCTCATGCCTCTCTGAAATACTGTTCTCAAGGTTCTCCTGTTTTTCCCCTTCTCTTCCTCCCTGAGCCACACACATCTAGGAGTTAGGAGCAAGCCTGACCTTCCTTGGAGAGCTGAGAAGAGGCGACTACAGAGCCAAGCCAAGATTCCCACTGGGCAGGAGGCTGTGTCATGTGCAGTTGCACCCAGCTTCTGCCTGCATCTGTGGTGCCCTGACCACAGGCCCTGGCCTCCAAGTACCTTCAGTGTTAGGTACCCTGTGGGCAGTGGGCTAGAGCACAGCGAGGGAAGACAGGATCCTGCTTCTGGAGCTCGGAAAGGAAAGTTGGCCTTGAGTTCAGGAGTCAGAGACATGGTGTGTGCATCTGAGCCATGGTGTGTGCATCAGTGATTTCTATCATGGACACAGGCGTAGTGGAACATGTGCGTGGCAGAAATGACAATTAATAGATTTGTTGTTTCAGGGAACTCCTTTCAAATGACCAAGGAACATTTCCTAGGAAAACAACAACAAACAATAAGGAGCAAAACCAGAACAACCCATAGTCCATAGTAGCAGTGGACACTGTGGTGGGCGTGCAGTAGCTGACGTGTCACCAGTGGCACTCATTGTGTCCTCACTTATTAGTGACAACTTCCATGCTTCGACTGGGATGGCGCACACATGTCCTGCATCACATCCTGCTGTCTTCCTCTCAGGACTTTTCCCCAGTCCAGCTTTCAGAGGGTTCTGTGGGTCTAGAATCAGCTACTTATGAACTACATTTTGTGGCAAATTATTTAACCTCTCTGAGGTTCAGTTTCAAATCTGGTTGCCTGTCATCAGACAGGGAGAGTCCCCTGGATTATCCAGACCCCAGTGTAATTGTGGGAGTCAGAGGGAGGGGATGGCAGGACCAGCCCCCCCAGGGCTGTTTTCGAGGATGGAGGATGGCTCTGAGCCCAGGGATGCGGGTGGCCCATGGAAGCTGGGAAGACAAGAAGACACTCCCCCTTGTGCCTTGAGGAGACAGCTGCCCTGCTGACACCATGATTGGAACCCACTGAGGCTCACATGAGACTCCCAACCCACGGAATCATGAAAGCATCAGCTTGTGTAGCTTTAGGCCACTAAATCCATGTCATGTCTTACAGTGGCAATCAAAAGTTAATTTAGGGTGGGCAAGCATCTAAATATTCATATTCAACTCAGATGTTCCCAGTCCCTCATCTTTCTGGGTTTGGCCTTGTGAAGGTACATAGCTGGCCCCGGTGTTTATGTAGTTTCCAGAGCAGTGAGGAGTGACATTCTGCCCTGTGGCTGTCCTGGGCCATGGCTGTCCTGGGCCATAACTGTCCTGGGCTGTGGCTATGCAATCAGAGCCTCCATTTCTTCCTGAGGTGATCATGTCCCCTTGATCTGGCCTGGCACTCAAGTCCCTGCCAGGCTGGCTCCCCTCTCTCCTCACAAACCCTCTGCTGCGCTGGAGTGGACATGATGCCCAGGGATGTTCTTCTTGCCCTTAACTGCTCATCACCTGGTGAGGGTGGTCCCCTACCTGTGTCCCAGGACTGCTGAGCATTGGCTGGTCCCCAAGGCTTGGCTCGAGGCTGTCCTACCTCCAAAGTCTCCTCGAGTCTCCCCTCAGAACTTCTGGGTGCTTTGCTCTTAGCGTTTTTGTACCCACCACCATAACTTACTAATAGCATGGTTACCAGGGCTCGTCCTAGTCTCTGTGCCAAGCAGAAGCTCCTGCCAGCGTGCATGCTACATATCTTCACTCCCCGCACCCAGCACAGTGTCTTTATATCATGTGTGCCTTATGCGTGTTTGCTGAGTGGGGTGTTTTGTCTAAACAACTGACTTATAGTGGAATTCGTTGTAATGGACGCAGTCAACACACACCTGCCGATCTGTTCTTTATCCCAAATGCCATGTCTGTCGTTCAAAAGCAGCAAGCACAACCCCATAACTCTTCTGCAATCTCAAGCCACTTAATACTGGTGAGTGAACATGACTTGTGTGCCTGAGAAGCCTCAGTTTACCTGTTACCTTCGCATGGTGGTTCACACCCCCTCAATCCCAGTGTTCCCACACAGATGATGGGCTGCCACTTTCCTCTTCAGTCTTCTCTGTCCATGGTGACATGAGGACTTGGGCCCACCTCCACAGCCCTGCCCAGCCCTACTTTCCACTCTTGGTGTGGTGTGGGGGTGCTCACAGTTGCTGCATCCTTGTCTATCCCCACTGAGATATCCCCTGGCCTCATGTCCCTCCCCAGGCAGCACTCCCATCCGTGACTGTCCCCTTCCTTGTCCTCCATGCCTGGCTCTGCTTTATGTGTCCCAAGTCCATCACTGATGTTAGTCCCTGGCTGATGTCACAAGAGTAACCCCAGCACCTCTCTTACCTCAGAGTAATCTCCACCTCCCAGCCAGAGAGACACTCCTGATATTTCAGAGCTGATGCTGTGTGTTTTCCTACAGAGGCAACCTCCACACGTGTCTAGGGCATTGGAGTTGGGGTGTTAATATCTGTTACTCAATAAAAGGGCTTCAAAGTCAGAGAAGGTTGATGAATTCTCCATGGAAAATTTTAAGCAGTTTTCTTCCTTTAAAGAAAACTTCAAGTCTTTAATATGCAAATATACATCAGGAACCTCCAGGAGGGATCTATGATATGCCAGGTTCCCAGACTTACTTGACCTTGGAACTTTTTACCTTGAAACTTTCTCGAGGGAATGTTGTTCTGTGGAGCACACTTTATCTTAACGTAGCATACTTACCCTTGTGGATGGGGCACAGGTTCTAGTGACTGATTAAAGTATTATGCTTACCCTGTGGACTGGGCACAGGTTCTCACTTCAATCCAAATTATGCTCCCCAACATAAAGCATGATTCATGAATTTCAGTTTCACTTCTTTTCTCTTTCTGTGTCTCTCCTCTGGTAGAGGAACGTTGCAGTGACCAAGAGGAAGATGGCATTGAGGGAAAGAAGTAGAACCGATATTTAACAGATGGGCAATCAGGGTGAGATGGGGAATGGCAGCATTTGGGCTTCAGGTGGCGTCTGAATGATTTGGAAGCAGTGTGACTGGGACAAGTTGAACCTTTATATCTTCTGGAAACTTTGGGTCCAGAGTTACTAGCTGCCACCTGACATTTCCATTGGCAAAAATGGAGGTCAGACTGCAGTTGGCAAAGCCTGCAATGGCTCCTGCTGTCTCTGTAACACTACAGATGTTGTGCTGGTTCCATGTAAGAGCAAGAAAAGAGTAGGAGGAACAAGACGTGTTAGTGACCACAGCTTGCATCGTCCTTGCGTGGTAGGCAGAACATGTCTCTAGGCAGCAGCACATGGGCGACTGGCCCTGTTAACCCTGGTCTTGCATGATGAGCTCCATTCAATCTCTTGGTTCAGGGTCTGAACAAGAGACGGGAGCTCTGAGTGCTCTGTTGAAGAATTGTTTACCCAGAAGTTTCCGTGTGTCAGGTCTGAGCCAGTGATCAAGTTTAATACCTTGCTATGAATATTTGAAAATGGAGCCTGCAGCAGAAGTGGGTGTGTTGTGCTGAAATGAGAATTTAGAAATGACCTCCATTGTTTGTTACTTTAATGGCTCAAGTTGTGGGGAGAGTAGGGCAGTGAACAACACAGAAGCCTGAGAGGGGCATAGCCTAGACGAATGCATGTAGGCTGGAGTAGGGCAACTCCTCCACAGATATCACACATCAGCATCTAATTTAGACACTTTGAATTGTCTGGTCACTTTCTCTTACCAGAACTGGTACTTTGGATATGCCTTTCTTTTTCACTTTTATCATTTGATGTGAAGAGAGTAGCATTCTATAAACAGGCGTGGCCTATGTGGATTATTTTCAAATTGTCTATTTGCATATTATTTCTTCTCACTTGCTATCTTTCTTTTTTTTTTTTTTTGAGTTGAAGTTTCACTCTATCACCCAGACTGGGGTGCAGTGGCCATTGCTGGCCACCGCAGCCTCGACCTGCTGGGCTCCGGCGATCCTTCCCCCTCAGCCTTCCAAATAGCTGGAACTACAGGCGCGTGCTACCACGCCTGGCTGATTTTTTGATTTATTGTAGAGATGAGGTCTCACCAAGTTGCCCAGGCGGGTCTTGAACCCGCAGTCTCAGGCATTCCACTCAACTCAGTCTCCCAAGGCGCGGGATTACAGGCTGAACCACCAAGCCCGGCTACTATCTTTCTTTATGAACAAAAGATATCAATGTAGATTACAAACCAGATTAATTAATCTGAGTGCAGGGGAACCACTTGTTGGCTGTCTTATAGCACGATTCCTCTTGGCTTTGCCTCCCCATGTGATCCCATGTTGGATGTGACATAGAGCTCTGTCCCTTATTTCCCTGCATTAGGATCTGCCTTGACCATCTAAGCATCAAACTGGAACTTTCAACAGTGAGTTAACTGGCACGTGCTCAGTGTTGGGGTTGAGGAGAGGCGTGGTTAACAAGGAAACAAGATCCAGAGGGTGGAGAGAAGCCGGTCGTCTCATCTCTCTGAGATGAAGTTCAGTGGAAGGAAGTTCTTGGCACTCGTTAGGGTCACAAACTCCACAAATATGGAAGGGTAGGGGAGAGTGGGAAGAAGGGTGGGGGCAAGAATGGGGGAAGAATGAGGTCCACGTTTCATAAACTCTTGCCCAACACTGAACAAAGAGAATCCTAAAGCATTTACATAGGCCATCTTTTAAGGGGGCATCAATCCCTCCTTTTGTTTGAACAAAAAGAATGGTTGAAACTGAAGTTGTTCAGGTTTTTCTAAACCAAGATGTCAACAAATAAAAGCACAAGTCTAGTTACAGCATGAGACCGTAGTTTACAGAACGAAACTAATCCTGATGTTTTTAAGCTCTACAAGGAACATGCTATTTATTCTCGTGTAAACACATTATGAAGAAGCACTGTCAGGTGCTGCTTGTGTTCAGTTGTCTCATAACTCAGTTTCAATGCTCCCTCTCCTGATAGTTTGGGGATACACAGTACTGAGGCCGGAAGCCTTGTCCCCTGCCACATACTGGTGGGAGGAGGGAGTGAGTAGGCCTATGTGGGAGGGTCCTCTCCTTGCTCAGTGGGGGGTCAGCTTGTAGGAAAGGACCAGCTGGAGGCCTGATGGGCTCTACTGCTGTCTGTACAGTTGGAGCACAGGAAGATATGTTAGCACAGGGAAAGAAGCTATTGGGAGCAGCCGCATGTGCCCCACTCTGTGGCTGGCGAAGTCGGACACTGCACCAGGAATCCAGGCATGCGTGGAGGACTGTGTTGGTTGCATCTCACAGGCCATGGCTCTGTGGCTGCTCACCTGCCTTCCAGCATATTCCATCTCAGGAGCTCCTCTTCAGAGCCCCAGCCCTGACACGTGTGACCTGGGATTGGGAAACCATGCTGCGGGAGTCATGGGAGGAGGTGGGTGTCCACAGAACTCATCCTCTGGCAAAGGTAGCAATGGCAGGTTCTGTGGGATATATGGTGGCAGAGTCCCCGCGTGTCCAGTGTCCAGTGTCAGGAGGGCTTGTCATGATGAGGGTCTGCCTGGTACAATCATCATCGACACAAGGCCCAATTACTAGATTTTCATTACAATTTTAAAAAATTACAAGCATCAAATAAATTGTTCATTAAATACATATACTCTGAAAAAATCAAAACATTTAACTTGATTTATTGGAATTTTTAAAGTTACCAAGATGGTAACTTTTAAGTGCATTATTTTCATAGGAAGTACTATAGCTTGTGATAATAAACTTGAAGACCAAAGTGTCTGTGGGAAACCGGCCTGGCCCAGTCACCCGTGAGACATCTAGGGCATATGTGGGTTTGTGTTTAGCTTACCCCTTCAAGCCATCTTCTCCTCCTCCTCCATTCCCCTTTCATGCCTGTGCTCCTGCCACCATCTGGCTCTGCCAGGCCTTGGTGGACACAGTTTCCTGGGACGTGGTATGTAGATAGGCCTGTAGAGCCTCAGAGCTGGGTCAGGGAAGGGGCTACAGGATGTGAAAGGGAACAGAAAGTCCCATCAAATTAGTGAAAAATACATTTTTTGAAGTAAATGCTATTTTATAATTTTCCAAATAACTTGCATATTGTGAAAAGTGATGTCTGCCAAGAATAGGTCAATTAATTTAAAGCATACACATCATTACTGGGTCAGGGCCATGACCATGCCCACCCCTGACACTGTGGTAGTAAGAGCTAGAGTCAAAACTTGAACCCGAGTGCGGGGAAGACAGACCCCTGCCTTATAAGACTGTGGCTTTCAGGGGAAACACACTGTGAATTGTTTTCTCAGCCTGAATGACACACGGCAACTATGTTATGCAACATTGCAGGTTTATGGGATCTGAATCGGTGAGTTTTAATGTAGAGTTAAATTCTGAAGCATCAGGGCTTTGTGAACTCAGTTCATAAGTCACAGGAATCCAATAACGGGTCTCCATGTTTTCTGCCTGGCCCTCCCGTGGTGTTAAAAGGACTGATACTCTAAAATCTGAGGAACCCATCTTTACTTAGTCATTCTACTGACCTTTAAAATGATCTCTTCCATTCATGTCTACCCACTGTCTTCCTGTTATGAGCACTGTTCAATTATTAGTGAATTCAGCAGAGAGGGAGGCCCTCAGGTGGGGCTGTACCCGGCCACACAGTCTGAGGAAGGCTCAGCTTTCTCCTGGCTCAGGAGACTCTCGACTACTTCTCAAATTCCATCTGGTTCTGTGAACCCACATTGCTTTGCGTGTTTTATTTTTGCGATTTCTACTACATATACAGAAAAGTATGAACACAATATTCTCATAGCAATATTATTTTTTTCCTGCTTTTCTTCTTTTAAATCCCACTGGTATCTTATTATTAATAAATGATTTTAAACTCGATTTTGAGTTCTTTTCTCAACACAATTTTCATGTTTCTATAATTCTAAAATAGTACTTCTAAGTATAGGAGCTATAGCCATCTGGCTGGAGCAGTCTAGATATAGTTCTGCCAGGGCCAAGAATACGGCCTGGTTCTGTCTCTGAGCTCGATCCAGCCAGTGGCATGCAGGTGTGAGGGACACAGAGATCCTCTTCATGAAAGGACATGCCACCCTGTCGTGGGGGTGTCAGCTTCTTCCAGGTCTGTTCAGTTGCTGAGGACCCCTCTCGAGATACCATACTCTCCCCAGGCTGCTCACATCCAGTCGGGACGGAAAGACAGGGTCACTGTGGCAGACACAGGATGCTGATGTACAGCACTCACTCAGAGGTCTCTGCCAGGGTGGTTAAAGCCTTATTCAGCCTGGATTGCCGTTGACTTCCCTCTCTGTCCCGTGTCCTGTGTGTTCCTGTCACTGGGTTAACCCCTAATCCACGTCGTGTTTTGCAAACTCCTCTTAGAGTCTGCCTTCCAAGAATGCAACCCAAGACAACAGACAAGTAGCCCAGGGTCCAGCAGCTTCCAGTTGAGGGTTGTAGGGTCTAGGTCAGAATTCTGAAATAGTCCTTGGCTTAAATCTATCTTTTTTTAAAATAAATTTTTATTGTTTGGCTGCTGTTGTAGCTTTTGTGTTTATTTGGGGAAGAACTGTAGGGAAGCTCTTTATAGCTTGGAGACCTGAAGAGAGAAGGTTGACTTCCTCCTGAAATTCCACTGTTACTGAGCAGATATATTCTGTGGATACACTTGACTGTGCCCATTACCACTTGTAAGATAATTTGTAAGATAACTTCAGTTAAGGACATGCACACACAATACGAGATACGACCTGTGTCTGTGAAAATCTACAGGTATTTAATTAATGTAATCTTGGAGGAGTTGGTCACAAAGAGCATCTTTGCCCAGTACTTTGAAATGGGCACCCCGAGTCCTGGCTTCCTGGATCTCGGATGGCATGTGGTCCTCTCCTCTATTCCTTGCCTCTGTCAGTCCTCACTCGGCTCCCATGGTGTCCCCTCCTGCTGCCGCCCTCACTCACTCTCTCCTTCATGCAGCCTTCGCGCTGGTTCTTCTAAACTGCAGATCTGACCAGGTCATGTCTCTGCTGGAGACCCTCCTGCAGCACCCCAGACTCACCAAGGCCTGAAGCCAGTGCTTGTCATGTACTCAAGGAAGGCTCTTGCAGCCCGTCCTGGCTCCCTCTCCACAGTTGCTGCTCAGTCCACCCCAGGCATAATTCCTGTGGCTTCTGGAATGTGCCTGGTTTCTCTTCCCCTTTTGCCTTTGTGTACACTGCTCCTTCTGAGGAACTACCCTTCCCCCACCTTCAGAATTTGTAGGAGAGATGAGTCTTTCTCCTCCTCCCATGCCCTGCCAGTGTCTAGCATGTTTCAGGTGGAGGTGTTCCTTGTGCCAAGGCCCACTGCAACATGTCCTCCATAGCATGGCACAGCGAGGTTGGATGTCTGCAACTCACAGTCCCCTCCATCCGTCCACCCAGCACTTAGCTAGTACTCAGTTTTGACAGGTGCTCAGCCCAGTTCTGGGCCTTTGTCTAAATTCTTTATGGCAGCGACCGCTTCTTAGAGGTTTCTCATCCCTTCCAATTTCTTAACAAGATACTGTGTTGCTCACTGTATGTTGCAGGTGCTCAATGGATGTTTATGGCATGGATGTACTGTTCTTGTTATATTTCCATTCTACCACCATTAAATGCTTAAAAGGTTCCAGTTACCCAGAGATGCTTGGAAACTACTGGATATGTTGATAGAGCAGCAGAAGTCTCTGGAGACACCTTTCTTTCACTCCAGAGCAGTCACCTAAACCATGAACTACGAGCTGGCCATGTTCTCAGGAGAGCAGCCTCGTCTGTTTGCCTAGACCATTTGTGATATTAGCTATGCAAATAAATATTTTGATTGTTCATTTGGAAGAAGAGAATTATGTGATGATTGTCTTGAAGTCCATGTAGGCTTATTATGAGGAGGACAATGACTAATTTTTTCTCCGTTGCTATAGCTGATTCAATGAGGAAAATTCTTAAATTCTATCGCTCAAAATAAAAAAGAACATTGTCACTGGAATCCAGGGACACTGTGCACAATCCCTCTTGGCAGGTGTGACGAGATGGCATTCTATCTTTGCTCCCCCTCACATCTGAAAGCTGGAGTAGTGTCACTGCTATGGTGTCACACCCAATATGCCCCAAATCCAGAAGTCATTAGCAGGTGTGTGTGTGTCAGGCCAGCCTGCGCACAGGATCACAGTTTTACCCTGCCCTTATGTCTCCCTGATTAGGTCAGTTCTAGCAAAAGGCAGCTTGTGTTTATGTTCCAGATTGTGTCTACACCACACCACCCTGAGTGCCTTCTTGGCTGACACCAATGGCAGAAGGGGAGGCTTCCCAAGTAGCCGGTCGGAGGGGATTAGGGGACACTGGTACCGGGTGATGCAGTGGGAACCCATGTGTTGAGTGTGTGCATGCGTGTAAGTATGCAGGTATATATGTATGTGCATACATGTGTGCATGTGTGTATGCATGCGTGTACATGTGAGTGCATATGTGCCTGTGTGCCTGTGTGTACTTGCAGACTCTACAGGGTATAGACCAGCTCTGCCAAGAAGAAGCATTCATAAATATTGACTTGGCACTTGGGACGCACTCAGTCCCGCTAAACCCAGCGTGTGATCATCTCACTGAATCCCCACGACAACCCTAATCTATCATTGGCAACAGAATCTCAATTTGCAGTTGGTGACACTGAGGCACAGAGAGGTTAAGTGGCTTGCCTACAATCACAATTGATAGTAGGCAGAGCAGGGAATTCAAATCTGGTTGTCAGACTTCAGTAAATGGGACTAAAATTGAATTCTAGAAACATTAGTAAGTACCTCCCCAAGACCAGGGGCAAACTGAAGTGGGAATTGTGTGGCTTGGAAGCCGGGAAGCCGGGAATATCTTCCTCAATGATGAACTCCCCCATCAGCCTGGTGTGTCAGTATGCTGGTGGCATCTGTGAGTGGGTGGGTCACTTTCAAGGGCGCACCTCAACTGGGAAGACTGGTGTACACAAGCAACTATGTCTTCCCAGGGCTCTGGGTGCTATGGGTCAACCTGGACAAAACCTGAGGGTGGTGGTCATTTCACAGGCCATGGGCAGGCTGCGGTGCTGAGACGTGGAGCGTGAGGAGCCTGCTACTGAATGTGTGAGCTGTGACTGTGGGTGCTGGCTTCTTGTTTGTCAGCAGCACGAAGCCACTTAGAGTTCCAGCAGGTGAGATCTACAGTGACAGAAAGAGGAGAGAATGTTTCTCTCTCATGTCCCGCTCACCAAAGTTTTTCTAAATTGGTTTAGACTCTGGAACTGTAAACTGGAATAAGAACAGAAACCTAAAATCTAACCATGTGCAGACACCTTCTTGTCCAACTACTGTTGTTTTAAGAATGTGAGGCCCTCTGGGCTGTAGGAAGGAGGCAGGCCTGAAGGGATCATGTGTCGCAAATGTCTAAGAGAGCTAAGGTCTAAGGCAATATAGTATATTGTGATTTAGTACAAGAGGAAGCACAATAAGATTGCTGTGCCCATGGGGTCTGCAGGCTCAGGGGTAATTCAACTTCTAGATAGTCACGCAAGACCATAAAGAAAATAAAACAGCAGCAGGATGAGGTGGGCCGAGGACTAGGGGGTAGGCACTTCAGAAAGGACTCAGGGAAGATCTCTCATGGAATTCACATTCCAGAACACTTGAACAATGAGAAAAACCCAGCCATACAAAGATCCCACGGAAGAGGGCAAAGGAGACAGTCTGGCAAAGGCCCTGGGGCTGGAAGTGGGGAGGAGGTGGCCCGGTGCTTTTGCCCTTAGCAGGTTTTGGGACCTGGAAAAGCACCTATGGGTGATCCCTCTTCACACAATATGCCATGAAATGACCTTGCAATAGCAGCTCCACGAGTGTCATGATTGTTAACTTTGCTCTTAATTACCAATTTAAATTTTCCATTTAAAAATGGGCCCTTAAAAAATTAATATGGATATAAACCGACAAATAGCAAAACAGACATAAAGGTCATAAGACATCAAAACAATAGATGACGTTTCAGAAGATCACCTTGGGGAGGGTGGGGTGGAAATGAAATGCCTAAAATCATGTCCTATTAATTAATTAATTTTTTTTATTATTTATTTTTTTGAGTTGGAGTCTCACTCCGTCGCCCAGACTGGAGTGCAATGGCATGCTCCCGGCCATCGCAGCCTTGACCCTCTGGGCTCCAGCGATCCTTCCGCCTCAGCCTTCCGAGTAGCTGGAATCACAGGTACGCGCTACCAAACCTGGCTGATTTTTTTTGATTTATTGTAGAGATGAGTTCTTGCCAAGTTGCCCGGGCAGGTCTCGAACCTACGGGCTCAGGCAATCCACTCACCTTCTCTCCCAAAGCGCTGGGATGATAGGCTGAGCCACCAAACCCGACCCTATTTATTAATTTAATAAATCTGTCTCATGTCAATGTAATCGAATGTTACCACAGAATAATGGTCTCCTACAGCTCCATAAATGTGGAGGCCATCTTGATGTTTATTTTCAAGACAGGAGACATTGATCCTTCCTAATAGAATATTACAAGTTTATCTCTTATGCTAAGTAACCGAAGCTGATTTCATTGTTTGATTTGATGGATGTTGGTGCTGTCAGAGTTGAGAGTCTGGGACTGGGAGGCCAACAAGATGAATATTTTCTCTTCCTAGTTAGGCATTCTTGGACTTCATTCTAGCATGAAATCAATAAAGGAAAACTTTGGGATACTTAGTCCCTGGGATCTTTCTTCTTATAACCAGGGATTGGGAGTCTTGGCATGGGATGTTGTCTCCTAAAACGAGAAGACTCTGGAACCTGTGGGTGAAAGGGATGGGGCCCCACCGAGAGGAGTGTGATGAGGGGGATGGCCTTACAGGGTAAGTGAAGCCGGAAGGCAGGGAAAAGGCACAGGGGTCTCAGTCACCCATGCGGGAGGGACAGCCTCATGCAAAACAAAATGACAGACACTCAGAAGGAGCTGCAGCCTGCTGACCTAGTTGCAGGCGGCTGTGCTTGACCCTCTCAGAGGTGGGCACAAATTCACTGAGACATGGTGATGTGTGGTGCTGCCTGAACCTCCCTTTTCCTAAGCAGAATGTGAATTAAAACAAAATCTTTGTTTTTGGGGTTCTTATCCCACAGATCACAGCCACAAGAAGTGGTCATTGTAAATGAGGGGAGGACTAGGAAGAAGATAGGAGCTGGCCGATGGAGAAGGAAGACGAACGCTCACTTCTATCTTCAGAGAGACGGACACACTGGGCCACCTCCCTCTCCCTCATATCCTGTTATGAGCCCAGTAACCACTTTCTAATAGTGGGGACAAGAGAAAAGGTGACCTGGTCTAGGACCAGGCTCCAAGGAGGGTGTGGCTGTTGTTTTTGACTTTGCCTTTGGTCAGGGGGTTTCACTGCCAGAGTCAAGTTCACAGCCACTTACTGTGCTGGAGTGAACCCCTGCAACTCTGTTGAATGCCCCCTGCATTCAGCTCAGCCTGAATTCACAGGGACATGTGCCCCCAGAGTCACAGTGTATGAAAGGGTGACCCTAAGGGGCCAGAGCTGGAGGGACCTGAGTGTCAGATCCCTGGAAGGGCTGAGGGATGGGGTACCTGGTGCAGAGTCCAGTCCTGTCACTTACTAGTCATGGGAATAGAGCATATTTGCAAAAGCAACGTCTACCTCCAAGGACTGCAAAAGCAACGACCACCTCCAAGGGCTGGGCGCATGTTTGCATTAGTTGGAGTTGACAGGTCAGAAATCAAGGCTCATGCTCTTGCAGGGGGAACTGTTCAGTGTAATATGTGCCCACTAAACTTTCCTATTTCTTTCACTTTTTTGGCGGGGGTCAGGGGTTAAGGGAGAGAGAAGAGAGAGAAGAGGTGGAGAGAGAGGCAGGTGGGTGAATATGGTAGAGCTCCCTGAGGCGACATGCTCACTAGGTCTTTAGAACTTACCCAAGGTGTGGATGTGGTGGATGTCTCCTTGTGTCACAAAGGATAAATGCTTCTTTATTCCCTTCTTAAAAAAATTGAGATAGGACCTTACTGTGTTGCCCAGGTTCGTCTCAAACTCTTAGCTTCAAGTGATTCTCTCATATTGGCTTCTCTAAGTGCTGGGATTACAGTTGTGTGCCACCACTCCTGGCCTGCTTCTTTAAAAGAAAGAAAAACCCAAACTATAAAACAGAACTGACATCTTCCAAAAGGATATAAGAGTCAAGGCAATAACAAAGGAGACTGCATGGAAAGGTTGGGACAGAGACAGTCTTTCTGAGAGACAGAGCACATGCCCAGACCTGGGTTGTCTAACCACACTGCACCTAGATGGCCTCGTCTGACCCACAGTGTGCTCTGTCTGCCTCCCTTCTGGAAACAGGAAGGGAAAGCCAGGATGTAAGGACACATGCTTTGAACTTCTAAGCCTCTGAATCAAACACAACACCCCAGGAGAATGTTCCAGAGGACAGAGGCTTTGGCAACACCTGGAAAATGGTGGTACCTTGAACCCTCAGTTGTATCGTAGGTGGAGATACTTTTTGAGTCTCCTAGAGCACTGAGAATCTTGGTTCAGGAGGTAGGTGCTGGGACTGCAGCAGGGCGCTAGGCAGAAGCACGTCCTCGACCTTCTCACCACAGGCCCAGTCAGGACAGCACAGGCTCAGAGGCTGGGCCAGGCCGGTGGGGTTTTGCTGTCAATGTATCAGTGCTATGAAGCAGAGTGACCCTTTGTCCTCTGCCACCAGAATTAAGGACCAAGGAGAAACCTGAGGACTTTGGAAAAGAGGATGACAACAGCATCACAAAACATGTAACTGATGAGGAGGCCGCTGGTACATGTGTCACCTCAGTGTGATTGGTGGTGCTGGCCCCACAGAGCACATGTATACCTGGCAGGTGGCAGTCACACCTCAGAGCATGTCTACACCTGGTGGTTGGCAGTCATCCCATGGAGCTTGTCTACACCTTAAGCAGCGACTCTACCTTCGCTGCAGCCCAGGGCCTGTGGACCCACTGACTCCATGGACTTTCTGAGAACTCAAACCCAAATATTTAAAGAACCCTCTCTGTCCTTGGCAAGCGTATGTGGCCAGGATGAGGTGTTTATACTTCGTAGTTTCTGACTGGCATAGGAACACTCAGCCCTTGCCTTAAACAGATTCTACTTGTATATTTTAATCCCTTACTGTAAAACCACATCTATCAAGGGAAAAAAGGAGATAGTGGTTATCATTTTCCCTCTCCTTTTCCGCCATGCTTGGTAAAGGGGATCCGACCATGTTGGAAAGTATGGATGGTGCGTGCAGGAGGCGTTTTTTCCTGTTTCCATGTGCCCTGGGAGATGACACAGTGAGGGAGGCAGTGTTGCAGGCCTCCTTCCGAGATGCACAGAGACGTCACCTGGGAGAAAATGCACGAGGCAAGAAGCTGTCGCAAAGACTTTGGAACACTGAAGGCACCAGTGGCACTGGTAATGAGAACCCCCATGCTGGTATACTTCCTGCAACGTGACTCTCAGCGTTTAGTGACACGAGCCCAGACAGGGAGCACTCTGGCACTTGGAATTTCTTTTGCAAAATGCTAAAGTGTATGAAATTACTGTGCACGGTAGCGTGGATTTTTGGTTTTCTTCACCTTCAGCTTATACACAGTTCTTTTTATGAGGAAAGTTTTATTTTACTTCGAGTCACTAAGCTCCAGATTCTTGACAGTGCTGCAGAGACCAGGCTTTCAGGACTGGAACTCCCAGGAACTGGTGGCTCTGCACACGTGTCTCCCAGCACGTTGGTAAGTGTTTATGAATATGTAAATTGGGATTTAAAAAGTCCAGGGCAGTGGGTTAAGTAAACAGCCATTGCCTAGATTAACTGATGTTAAACCAATAACAGTGTGTCAAAAAATGTTAATTCGAGGCCCTATTTTATTTATTATTCTGGCATAAGTGACTAAATTGCACAGTATTATAGTTGCAGTGACTATTCACACCATTCTCTCAGTCCATGGCCCTCGAGCAGTGTGTGGATCCCAGCCTGCTGGGCTGCTCTGCCTGGTAGTGAAATTTCCTAAGGCGATTTGAGAGACAAAACACCTCAGAACGTGTTCGCATTCCTTCGTGGAAGAGTCACATTAGAGAGCAGGAGGTGTGGTCTTGGTTTGGGAGCTGGACCCTCAGCCAGGGACGTGGCGTTCTCCTCCTGGAACTAGTTCTGTTTTCTTTTGGATCAGATTATGCTAATGAATATTTCTAGAGCTCAGTTTACCCAGTTTAAAAAGCTGGTTAGAGAAATCTAAGTAATTGGGGGTATATTGAATATTAATAAATGAATGCCTGTGAAACGACTTGAGATGAAAAGTGAGATGAATGCAATTAAGTTGTTAGTTTTATATACTGACTAGTTTTGTGAAACAAATAAATAATAGAACAGTTTTGTCCCTTGGAAAACTACTCCTTAACAAGAAGATTTATTTTTAAATAGTTTATTTTTCTAAATAAATATGTTCTGCTGTTTGACATGCTTTTCTTTTTTTAAAGGTAATATGCTAATTACTGTATATGATGCAGATAATTAAATTCATAATTACCTTCCATTTACACATAAAGAGTTGGTCTCTTTGTTCCATATAGCACAGGGAGATCTTTTCTGAGGTTGCACACACTATAAAAATGTAGACATTATCCACCTTAATGTTTTGGAGAAAAAATTAGGATCAAAAAAATGTATAGTCAACCAAGAGCCTGAGCAGGGTG
Source organism: Carlito syrichta (assembly GCF_000164805.1). Classification (NCBI taxonomy): domain Eukaryota; kingdom Metazoa; phylum Chordata; class Mammalia; order Primates; family Tarsiidae; genus Carlito; species Carlito syrichta. The sequence goes on from NW_007233075.1 coordinate 275,474, forward strand.
GTGTAATGAACTGCCTGTTTTAAAATGATAAAGACTTCCAAGAATTAGATGCAGGTTCTAGAAAGAGAAAATTGTGCATTGTGCCCAAACAAAATGGGGGTGGGGCAGGGAGAGCCTCCTGATTGTGTGACTGTAATGTTCTATATCTGAAGGAATAAAATTTTAAAAACCACCCTCAATTGCAAATTTTCCATTCTGATAGCTTAGCTGGTCCATGTCTCATACCCAAAGTCCAGGCTCTCAAATCTATCAACCTCATATGTGGGTTAAACAAAACTTATACAAATACATTGTGAATTTTTACACTAGGAAACCTTAAATCTCCGATTCTCCCCCCTCCACCTTTTTTCTTTTTTTAAATGACAGCAAAATAAAACAACAGATCCTCAATTCTCTGTCTGGGATCTCAAATTTGGCTCTGAATATGTGTTTCAAATCTCATTAATTACAACATTGGTCCCAGGAGACACAGTTGCTGATGCAAAGAACACTCTTTGTACTCAAAATAATTTGAACAAGGGCAAAGACGCATTTTATTTACATGTGTAAACATTAAGAGGAAAATAAACTAGAGATGGTTCAGGTAGTTGCTGAGATGCTTTAACGATAATTGATTTGATTACTTAAGCTCTGAAGTCACCATCTACAGGATGTATGTGCATGTAAAAGTCACGTCTGACTCCCTATGTTAGGGATAACATCCTTGTCAAGGTAACTGATATCAGCCTGGCAAGTTCTGAACTAAGACCTTTTCACATTTTATTCTTTCCAGAAACTAAGGCCAAATTGTTCTAAATTCCATACTCTGCTGAACAGATCTATAATTTATTTATTTTTTAAATATCAGAATATAAGCCACGACCCTTCGGACTTTCCCATGTAACAAGCCTGGGTAAAAGCCAGTCAAATGACTAAATGACAGCAGGTGACAGTAAACCTGCCTTTCTCAACAGGAAGTAGCAAATGAAGCCATGATGATTTGTGGCATTGTACCATGAGAACATGTACGCTCCTACGCTTTCGTCCCGTCAGCAAGTGTTTGGGCCTGGCTATAGAATGTTGAGTAGGTTGGAAAATCTGCTGTCCTCCATGGGGAGGTCGTCTGTCAGGTGTAGCCTTTACCCAGGTCCCCATTGGCTATCTTTGAACCAAGACTGAGGTGCAAAGGCACACAACTCTGGTTATACCCAAGCATTGCTCAGAGCTTACAAAAAGTACAGGTGCCTGGGTCCATCCCATGGTTCTGATTCAGTCAGACTATAAATAAACAAACAAAAACCACCACCCAACAACAAAATGAAGGCAGTTCTAAGATGCCATGGTTGTGAACCATAGTTAAAAGAGCAACAACAATTGCAAGGATAATGAAGAGTTTGGTTTTGGATAGCAGCACTCGGTTTTTAGTGGAAACCTTCCTTTTTCCAGGGGCAGAAGGACGTGGCTCAGAGCAGAGGCACTCTCTCCTTGAGGCGCCCTCTGAGCAGTCCTTGTGGAGAGTGTGCTGTGGGTACAGACCTTGAGATGTTCAACATTGCCTGGTTAAAGTCAATGGAAGGAGAAATTTGACCTACAAATACATAATGCTAAACTTGAAGGTAAAGTCTAAACTGGGCAACTTTATTCACATCTGAGCATTTCAAGCATACATTCATTAAGAGAGGCTCTGCGGCTCGTCCTCACACTAGCCCTCCAACTAGTATAGGTTATCAGGCCCAGAAAGGAGGACATGGATGCCATATGCCAAACACCCAACCAGTGTAGGGCATCAGAAACAGGAAGGGGGATAGGAATGCTATATCCCAACCACCCTACCAGTATAGGTCATCAGGTTCCGAAGTGGGGGACAGGAATGCCATATCCCAATCACCCTACCAGCATAGGTCATCAAATCCAGGAAGTAGGACATGGATACCATATCCTAATCCCCCAACCAGTGTAAGTCATCATACCCAGAAAGGAGGACATGAATGCCATATCCCAACTACCCAATTTATGTAGGGCATCAGGCTTAGAAAGAGGGATAGGAATGCCATGTCCCAACCACCCAATCAGTGTAGGGCATCACAAACAGGAAGGGGAATATGAAGGCCATATCCCAGCCAACCTACCTGTATAGGTCATCAGGCTCAGAAAGGGGGACAGAAAAGCCATATCCCTACCACTCTACCGGTATAGGCATCAGACCCAGAACAGAGAACAGGAATGCCATATCCCCCCAAAAAAGGAAGTTGGAAGCTAGAAGTGGCAAATTACTTGCCTTGGAAATTAATCTATTAAGCCAACGTAATTTTTTTCCACTCTGAAAACTTCACTTTTCTTATGTCTCAATTTTTGTCCTTTTAGTAAAAGTGCTTTTTAAAAATATATGTTTTATCATAATGTCTATTTTCTATTGTATTTTTGCCTTCTTTTGCTCTCAAATTCTATGGCTCTTTCATTTAATCCTGTTTCTTCTATTCTATTTCCTCTTTTTACACCTTATTTTCCCATGTTTTTCATTTTCCCTAACACCAGTGTGAAGGTTTTCGTCTTCATTTTTCCCAGGCTCTGGTTTATGCTTGTGGCCACCCCGTTTCATTCCCCACCTCTCATTTTTCCTCACTGCCCTTCCTCGACCCTCTGTCACTTGCTGTGATGCTCACACAGCCCGCTCTTTCCTTTCCATCTCCCTGTTCTCCATGACAAGCGTAAAGCTGTAGGTGAGGAACAGAGAGACCCTTTCCCTTCAATCCCACTGCTGTGCCCTCCAGGTCGTTCAGGTCGCCCATCTTTCCCTGATGTCACCTGTCCCTCCCACGGGTGCCCTCCCCCGCTCCCTCCCCCCCTCCGTGAAGCCGGCTCCTCTTTGCGCCCTGATTTGACAAGAGACCAGCAGGCGTCTGTCGGGGATCGGCTGCGTGTATTTCAGAAACTTTCGCGCATTTCTGGGCTGGGATCAGGGCTTGGGCCCCAGACACGTTCTCAGGCAGCCTTGGCTCCCGCGCCCCAGCCGCGCGGTCGGGCCTCTTCCGACAGGCAGGACGGGTCTTGCCAGGCTTTCTGTGGCCTTTCCCCTCGGGGTCCAGACGAATGGGGACTCCCGGCCCCCAACACTGTCACAGCAGGCCGGGAGGGGGCTGACCCTCCAATGGCAGATCCGCCAGGTGTGCAGCAGTCGCGGGGTTGAGGGTGTGGGTGCGTGTAGATGGGGTGGGGCCGCGGTGGGGGTCCCAGGGGTCCTGGGCCTCGTGGGCGGTTCGCCCACCCCCTAGACGGGCAGGGGACTCCCCGAGCGCAGGGAAGGTGCAGCTCGGAGGGTGGGTGAGCCGCCCTCGGTCCAGGAGGCGGAGGGAGGGCGGGGTACCTCGTCAGCCAGGCCCTGGAAGCTGGGCCGAGGACTCCGTCGTGGGCCCCACTCTGGAGGGCGCGGCGGGGCCCGGGTGTGCCTGTCCCCGCGGGCGCCCGCAGTGTGGGCCGCGGCTCCGCTCCGCCGCGCGGAGAGTCCAGGCCGCACTTTGCGGCCTCCCGGCGCTGCTCTCCAGCAAGGAGCCGGGCGGGGGGCGGGGCGGCGGCGCTGGGAACAGCCAGTTGTTTAAAATCCTTCTAGAGCAGTTTCTAATTCCCCCCTGCGCCCGGGCTCGGAGGGGGA